>NC_057840.1:21001334-21302421 GCF_910594005.1 Cervus elaphus | reverse complement strand
CACACAAGCAAAGCATGAATTCTAGGCCTTTGCCTCTTGTCCCTCAGGAAGCTGGTGCCTGAATGCTGAATGCCAGCTGGGAGAGGCAGAGGCAGTCAACAATTCCATGACCTTACTTGTCAGCAGAAGCAGCTCAGAAGTGCTATCAACATCTTCCCAGGCTCACTCAGATCACCTGATTCTCAGAACCTGCATCACATCCAGACCCTCTGGTTGCAAGGAAATCTGGGAAATGTAGTTTTCAGTCTTAACCCCAGAGAAGGGCATCCTAGACTCACAGTGAACTGGTTTTTAAGTCCGCGCACAAGTATCCTCGCCAGCCCCAACTCTGTACTCTTCACTGAGTCTTCCCTCTCATCTCAGCACCCCATCCAATATGATTTTACCATTAGTCATCACCCCTTCCCCTGAAATTGCCTTGAATAGCAATTATACACATTATCATTTCCTAGCCCAATTTACAAATTTTAATTTCCAGCCCTTCCCTCCCTCCTAAAGTTGTTCTCTTGGGCCATATGCCTGTCAGCTGGTGCCAACTGGGCATCCTGCCAGCACTGCACATTCAACGCGTCTACAGTTAACTGCATCATTAACCCCCAAATCAACTCTACCTTTATAACCCCTTTCTTTTTTCCTCACCATTTCAGTCATCCATGCTTTGAACATCAGATATTTTTTATTTTCCATTCTGCATTCAGTCTCCAAATTTCCCTGTCACACAACTTTTAAACTGTTTCTACCCTGTTAGCTGCAGCCCCTTGCAACTGCACACCACCGCTGAAGCACCCTTTGCCTCAGAAGATTGCAAGTTCAGACACAGTTGCCTCCTCAATTTGAAGGTTCACAATTTCAAAGTCACACAGGCTAACATGAAAGAAAAGCAACAGAGTGGTACCTTAACTCTGAGCTGTTGTCAGCAGGCTCCTTGAGTTTGCCTGTTGTGACATTACGCATGTCTAATCCCCACTCAGATCGTCAAGACTGAAGAAAGGTCCACTCCCATGCCCAGCTCTGCCAGGAAGTTTTTCTGGTTATAGTTTGCCTATTATTTACCTTTGGTACCTGTATTCCTTCAATCAACACAAAAAATATGGGGCAAACCAACAAGTATTTATGTACTCATTTCTCATTTGCCATTTTAAGTCCACTATTTCTTGCTAAATGCTGACCACTTCTTTTGAAATATATTACCTCTAAGTTTATCTTTATGTTTCTACTCTGATCCCATTCTTATTATCTAATGCATGGATCATGCTCAAAATCTTTTGTTGTTTCCTTATACCTATCAGCTGATGAAGGTTTTGTTTTTTTCTTTTTTCCAGCTGCACCACATGGCTTGTGGGATCTTAGTTCCCAAACCAGGGATTGAACCTGGGTCCACATCAGTAAAAGCACCAAGTCCTAACCACTGGACCTCCAAGGAATTCCCCAGAGATCTTTAAAAGGCAACTCATCAACTGATTTCAACTCAAGGTAGATGATTACTCCAGATCAGAAAAAGATGACATAACATTTAACACAATACAATCTTCCCTTTGCATTCAATGGAGACCTAAAAAGTTATGAAGAGTCAGGCTTTTATGAGCTAAATACAGTTTCTTTCTCTCACATGGATATACAAGTTTAAAAATGTTGTCAGGATGTGTTTCATCCCTAAGTTTTAATGAAATTTGAGGCTTATTGATAATTGCCTTTCCAAATTTGTATACTGGCCTATTTCAAAGTTAGAGAAAATTTCCTCTATTAAGTAGAAAATACAATTATCATTAAAATAGCTCTCATTTATTGCGTATTTACTATGTGCTGGTCACTGTGTTAACAGCTATTATGCATTAGCTCCTTTAACTCCTTTCATCCTCACAACCTCTTGAGGTTGGTACTATTATCCTCCAAGGCTTGGAGAGGTAAATAATTCTGTGAAAAACCATACAGCTTCTAAGTACACGATCAGGACTAGAACCCAGGTCTGCTTCCAGGGCCCAAGCTCACAGTCACTGCTCCGTCGATGATGTGACCTCCAAAGTGAGTTCATTGAAATCACTGTGCTGTGTGTGTGAAGGGAATTACTGCTTTAGTTTAACAGTAAACTTTCAGGGCAGGGGGTGGGGGGCGGCGAGGAAGGAAGCTGCGTCTTATTTATCATTGATTAAACACTGAGATCGACAAATAAATACATTCAGAGATAATTGGAGTAAGGTTCTTCCTTCTCAGAATAGTTACAGATATGGAAACCCAGTTGCGTTGAATTAGATTTGCAAGCATTGATGTGAAAGCATGATATCTTAGAGATTTCCGTACATCTACACATGTACATGCATACATTTATTTCTTAGCTCTGCCTATTGAGAGCTAAGAAGGAATGACATACCTAGAAGGAATGACAATCTATTAGCAATGACCACATCTAGTATCTGGATATTTTGTTACTAAATATTATCTTCTACTAAAAGTAACCAGAGAAATGGCTGCTTGCAAGGCAAGAGTAGGAAAAGGACAAGATGAGTTTGGTATCTTCTGTCCCAGAAACTGGGCAAGTGCCTTAAAAATTACAGGGACATGTCAAAAATGTACAGGAAGGGGTTTTAAAGGCCTTCCATTGACCAAATCTAGGACACTTTGAGCAGGAAAAGAATAATGATAGTCATAGTTTGTGACCCACTAAATAAAAGAGAAACTGATGAGGCCATACTGATTTAAAATAGAAGAAAAAACTTTAACTCACTGTCAAATTTCAGGTAATAAATACATAAGTATGGAATCTTAAAATCACTATTTTGCAATTATAATAACTGGTCAGGCAACAATCATCAATGAATACCACAAAGAGTGGGTGGAAGTTTGATGAGGAACAGCATATGTATACAGTCTTAAAGTATTTTTCCACAAAATACCTATTATTAATTTAAAAAGTTAATACTTAACATTAAAGTAGAGAAATCTGTCAAATACCATCTGAAGTGATAAACATTAACACTAGTTTTATAGTCGTGGGCCAGATCCACATGTATTTCCTCATATGATATTTTGATATTTCTGCCTAGAATGCATATTCTAAATTTAGTGATGGTGATACGTCAGACAATCCCAAAATAAAGAGCACTTTACAAAGTAACAGGCCAGTCCTCTCCCAAATGTTATGTCCATGAAAGATAAGGAAAGAGAAACAGTTTCAGATCTAAGGAGTTAGAGAGAAAAACCGTATAAATTAAATATAATATGTACTCTTTGACTGGCTCCTTTGTCTAGAGAAGACAATACTGGAACAACAGCCAAAATAAATGGGGATGGGTGGGGTGTCTGAGAAATAAACTGTGGTGAGTATCAATGTTAATTTCCAGACTGCACTCTCATCAACTTGGGGACTACTCGTTAGAAATTACAAACCGAAGTATTATGCTGGCCAAAAAGTTCATTCAGGTTTAAACCCAAATGAACCTTTTGGCCAAAACAATATTAAAGGGTAATAGGAAGCATAGCTGTAAACCTCGAATGGCTCAGAGGGGAAATATATGTAATACATCTATAATAGGTATTATATATGTATATATATAGGTATTATATGTATGTATATGTGGGTGTCTGTCTGTTCACATAAAGATCCAAAGATGAAGCAAATGTAAAAAGTTAACTGGAGAATCTCCATGAAGGGTATACGGGAATTCTCTCTGTTGTTTCTGTAATTTTTCTAGAATATGAAATTACTCCAAATAAAGAATGTTTAAATATATGTACGTAGCTTTCGATGATCTCTGTTCCTTCTGCCTGCCATAAGCATAGAAGATATGACCATCGTATCCCACTCACAGCCCTGCTGTAAACCAGCACTTTGACCACGAGCGAGTCAAACAGTAACAATGGCTTCTATCTGTTGAAGTCTTTCTATGTGAAGACAGTACGCAAACCACTTTATACATGGTACATACCCTCCCAACAAAGCCAGGAGGCTCAGGAAGCCTCAGCACCTTGCCCAGGATCACACAGCTAAAAGAGGCAGGCTGTGAATTCAGGCCTGCCTGTGCAAGGTTCAGGCTACAACGGATCTGCTATTCTAGTTTATAAAAAGATAAAACAGCACTAAATGCCTGTGAAACCTCTTTTAGCACTAAGATTTCATAATGCACATTTCTAGATTTCTTTCCTGGAGACTGAGATTCATTTGGTGTTGTGGTGAGGGTGCCCCAGGTGACTCTTAGACTCAGACTTGCTGGCATCATGTGTGAGATGCCTTCGCCAGGGCTAATTTGAGATGACATCTGGACCCTCACCTGGTATTTTCTCTTGACCTGTGTGTAGGTGACTGGTATCCCCCTCTTGGCCATCCTTTGCTGCATGGCACACTTCCAGAGCTAAAACATCGGAGCGGCTCTCTGTGAGGGAACCGGATCATGTCCATGACTTACGTGCAGTGACCATGCATCCTGGTCTGAGGAATGGGCCCCATTTAGCTGGCTGTCCTGGGACAGATACTGACAGCTCCCCGTTTTCCTCTTCCATGGGTCTGTGGGCACAGGTCTTATGGTTGGAGCCTTCCTTCTAGGTCTGGGTGTCAGAACCTCCCACACGTAGTCTGTCTCCTGTGCACCGTCAGTCCCCGTATCTAGCCAGCGGACCTCTGACCAGACCAGGTCGCACTTTGTCCCCAAGGCTTTAAGGGACCACTAGATCATGGGAGTCGTTTACAGTTTCACCAAACACCAGGATAGATTCTTCAGAACTTCATACATCCTCTTAAAATCATATGCAGATATTGCTCATCAAGTCATATTTTCCAGCCCAATACTTTCCTTGCCAGGGACAGTATGTCTATATTTATATAAAACCTAAGTGCCTCATACAGAAGGCCTGTCTCCGTATCATGACCATTTGACTCTGAAATATAATTCTCTGCAGCCTTGCAGCTCAGGCTGGGTTCTCAGCCCAACCTCTCTTGAGAATGACATCATCACTCACTCTCCAGCTGGAAATGACTAGGGTTGCCATGACAAAACAAATAGGTTTTGCTGGCAGAAGCTTTTGTATGTGAGTATGTGTATCTTTTGTGTCTTTGACTCTCAGTATTGATGAAATGGGCCCCTCCGACAGCCTGGAAATAACAGTAAAATACAGATGTCACAGGTAATTCTAGTGGCAAGTATTTTTTACACATACATCAAGACAATAGGGCTTTGAAAAGAGGTAATTATTTAAGCTTCTTAAGCACAAAGAATCCAGATGTTTAATTATAAAATGTTCCCTTCCAACTCTAGATATAAGCTCTCCTGGGTAACTTTGAACTCTGCTAAAGAATATGATTTGCCCTTCTGTTCCTTATCCCTATTTTAATAAATCAAAATATGACAAGAACCATTTAAGTGAGCAGAGAGTCAATAATATGAATAATAACAACTATTTGTGAAGGGCTGACTGCCTGCATCAGAATCAGGGACTTAAATTGCATTATTTTGAATCCTCCCACCACCTGGAAAAGGTAAGTATCCTTATTCCTATTTTAAAGATGAAGAAACAGGTCAGTGGCAGAGCTGAGATTTGAACTCAGGTCATCCTGACACCAAAGCCTCTGTTTCATTTACCAAACACAGCCCAAGGAAAGTTATGCAAATAAACATTACAGTTAATGCTCACTATTTGGGCTTGACATTTTAGGAATGGGTTGGAAAAGGGATGGAAAAGAATAGATTTGGGAACTAAGGCACCTATGAGCCTTACCTTCCTCTACCCATGGCACCCTGAGATAACGGGTAAAGCTGGCACTTAAAATCAACAGTCCTGGGCTATAAATATTAACTTTATTCTCCATTTTGTTTCCTCCATGCTGTTCCCATGGAGACACAGCTCCTCAATTTATCTGGAATTCCAACCACTGAGAGGATGTGACTTCGAGAGCTATGAGAGGGGCCCTGTAAGATGCAGGCCCTGTGCAAAGCTTCAACCCCTGCCTGAGCCCAATCGACCCCTCTCTCTCCTCACTCTTTCTCCCTTTCTTTAGCAACTGACAGTGAGATGGATTTTGTAATGAGATACGGACTCAGTAAAATACTTCTCCATTTCCAAACATTCTCAGGGAGACAAAGAAACCTCTGCGGTGACCGGCCATCTGTAGGCAAGTCCACAGCCAACTTTCGGCAAAGCTATTCTCTCAGGGGTAGAAACCATCCCTAGAGCTGTACATGTTACTGATACCCTATGGGGTCTAATTAGACATTCCACACCCACCCCGGGCACTGGCTTAATGAAAACACTTATGCTGCCATTTTAACACTGAGATATATTTCATACCTTCCAAACTATGGATTCTTGAAAAACAAAGCTCACCTTCAGATGGTCTGATGTGCCATCAAATGCTGCCTTGTGTTTTTATCTCAAATGCGATTTCTAATTTGGCCATTCTGGCAGTATTTTCCTTTTTCTCAAGATAGGTGTTGGGGGGAAAGGGATAAAAAAATTCTGCTGTCCCTCAATATATGAAAAATTCTTGATAGAAGAATGAATAGCTAAGAACATTAGTACTGAAAGGCAAAACCTAATGACAATGATAAATAAAAGCCAAATTAAATTATCTTGGAAAAATAAGAAAAAACTAAGTGTAACTCATTCCTGTCTTCATTTTTCTTTTTGGTTTCTCATTGTTGTCTTCATAAACCTACAAAGAAGACTTATAAATGTATAATTGAAATTCCGACCCCTTCTTCTCCTTGCATATAAATTTCCTTAAAACTGGAAAGCAGGTGGGAATCAAAGTTTAGTCCCCATCTCATATATAAATATCTCATGAGTAAGAAACTAAAAAGTAATCATAACATCTACAAGTTGAAGGCTGGCTGTGTCTGCCACAAGTGAGGGTTTTGAGCTGTTCATCTGTATTTTTCACTGAATTCTCACAGCATTCCTGCAAGATAGACAATACCAGGACCATTTATCATTTTGCAAAAGAAAAAGCTGAGGCTCAGAAAAATTAAGGAACCTACCTAAACCACATTTGGTAAAAGCCAGAGGCAGGATTGAAACCTACGAATGTCTCATTTGAAATGTTATTTTCATCTACTCCATGCAGTCACTCATTAGCTGTCCAAAGTATAAGCAATGTTATGATAAAGACTGAAAGTGTTTCTTGAAACCCTAAAACCAGGTGTAAGTTTTAAGGGTAGAGATTTGGAAGATTTTCTTTCAACACAATAAAGTGCCTGGGACAAAACAGGAGTGAAACTAAACTTAGCTCCTCTTCCCTCAGAGTAGCTTAACTTGTACTAGAAAGTTTTATGCACCTGTGTCAGCTTGAAAGTCTCCTCACTGCAGGTTGACAGACAGTTCTGTGGAAAATACTGGCACACACCATTCGCCGCCCTGCTTTCCCCTCTTTCCATTCCTCCTCCTACCCCTCCCTCTGTGCCCTAATCCTATTCAAGGCCACAGAAAATGGGATTAAAGGAACACAGCCGGCCAGCAAGAAATCCTTTCTAACCTTCTTTTTAATGCTAGGCGTTTTCTGAACACAGCATATAATCTTTATTAAGCACTGGATGCCCTTGTCATGGCTCCTTCTACACTGGGATTTATCCTCTCAGGAAATGGATAACAAAAGGGCAGAAGGAGAAAGAGAGAATATAAATGGACTGATTGTGTTATTCCAGCTTTCAGCCTAAATGAAAAACAACCAAGCTTCCACGATTACATCAGGTAATACTGGCTACTTCGAATCATGTGCTATGCAAATATGTGTAGTTTTTGAAAGACCAGATCTGTACTATTCAGAGAACCCATAAGACTTTAAAATAAGCATCATTTCATTCTAGTAGTTAACAGGACCCCAGGGTACCAAAGCCTGTTCAACATGAGCTCTAATATCAATATTTCTCAGCGATTCTATGAGGAAGCTTGTCACTTGAAATATGTTTTGCTTTCTGAGGGGCACTTCAAATGAAGAGTCTGTGTTTTTCCTTTGTTCCTACAACCATATCATCATCAACTTTTCTTCTCTTCTTTCTCTTCTCCCTCAGATTTTATCAAACTCCTTGATAGCATGTGGGCTTCCCTCATAGCTCAGTGGGTAAAGAATCTGCCTGCAGTGCAGAAGACCTGGGTTGGATCCCTGGGTCTGGAAGATCCCCTGGAGAAGGAAATGGCAACCCACGCCAGTATCCTTGCCTGGAAAATCCCACAGACAGAGCAGCCTGGTGGGCTGCAGTCCATGGGGTCACAAAGAGTCAGACAGGACTGAGCGACTAACACTAACAGACCACGCAGTTAATATTCATTGATTGTAACTTGTACCACTGTTCTATTTATGTACGATTTATCCCCCCATTCTTACACCTTCTCATAAATGAATATCTTGTTAAGACTTTTGACAGGCTCACTAAAAAAATCTCTTTAACTAATGTAAATGTTAAACCTTATTTCAGGGAGAAAATTTTCGTGACACCTAGCACAACTCTAAATATTTTCAGATTTCACTGCAAAAGCAGTTTTAACAAATCCAGCAAGAAAGTGAGCCTTATTATGGAGTCATTAAGATACAATCTATTTCACCTCAAAAGAAAATCCAAGCTTTTGCTCACTCAGAACTTAAAACTAACGCTCACATATTTTAAGTGGTTTGTTCTGAACTGGCCAGGGAGAGATCTTATCAGGACATGAAAAGCCTCTTGTGTTTAATTCTCACTAGCAGATATCACTCCATCTGGGACCAGTAACTCAGATCCAAATGGGGCCAAATCAGCTCAGCAGAATGACCTCAGAGCCTTTGCTGTCCTTAATGCTGCAAGTCTACGAGATCTCCAAGCCTAGAATCAAACTGGCTGCAATAAGCACCCTATAGGATGCTGTGGCCATCGCAGGGCAGAAGCTACCCTATCCTGTCATGATTAAGAAAGAGTGCACAACCTGGAATTCTGACCCTTGCATTTGAATTCTAACTGTACCACTTACAAGCTGTCAACCAACTCCTTTGTTCCTATATTCTCATTTGTAAATGGGCAAAAAAATATACCTACTGGGACTTTCCTGGTGGTCCAGTGACTAAGACTCTGCTCTCCCAATATGGGGGGCCTGGGTTTGATCCCTGGTCAGGGAACTAGATCCCACATGCGGCAACTAAGTTCACCTGCCACAACTAAAGATCCCACTTGCCGCAGGGCAGATGGAAGATGCTGAGTGCTGCAACTATGACCCGGCACAGTCAAATAAATTAATTAAAAAAAAATCACTTCACGGGAAACAAGGTAATCGTATCTGAACTTGGATATTCTGGTCAGACTATACATTTCAATTCATAAGGCCCATGAGGCATTAACACCACAAAACCAAAAACCTACTTCCTAGAGTGAATAGGACTACGTGAAATGAGATGTGGAAAGCACTTATAGTAGCACTTGACATAAATATTGGCTATTATTATTTTTTCTGCTAATATTACTATTAGGGCTTCTCTGGTGGCTCAGTGGTGAAGAATCTGCCTGCCAATGCAGGAGATGTGAGTTCGATCCTTGGCCTGCAAAGATCCTACATGCCATGGAGCAACTAAGCCTGTGTGCCACAACTCTGGAATGTGCTCCGGAAAACCTGGGAACTGAAACTAACGCGCCCACATGCTGGTCATTGGAAGACCGCGAGCTCTGGAGCCTGTGCTCTGCAACAAGAGAAGCCACCACCACCAGAAGCCAGAACACTGCAACAGGGTAGCCGCTGCTTGCCGCAACCAGAGAAGAGCCCTCCAGCAGTGAAGACAGCACAGTCAAAAATAAATTATTTTTTTAATTACTATTATTACAAAGGAAGATTAAAAAAAGGAAGATTAAAGCTACTGTGCCAGGCCTAGAGATATATATTGTCTGAATTTGTGGGGGTATTTTTCAAGATTCATTAGCTTGGGCAAAGAGCACATATTTGGTTGTTTTGCCTTGGGTTTTAAAAGAAAATATTATCTTTTAACCTTTTTGTATTGTGACATGTAATACACATGTAGAAACAGAGGTAAAATATAAATAATAGTTTAAGGAATTATGTTAAATTTAACACCCATATAAATCTCCCAGGTCAGAGAGGATTATCATCAGAACCCCAGAAAATCTTTACATGCCCTTTCCAAAACACATATCCCTCCTTCCCCCAAAGTAGCCACTATTCTTACTTGAATATAATCACTTTTTTGACTCTTTTTATGCTTTAAACCTAAGCATACCTATTGATTGTTAGGAGCTCTTACTATAGCCTACATAAGGTTACTCTTGCTTATGAGTATTACTGTTGTCTTCTAATTTTCAGCTTGCATTTTCATCCTCTTAATGGTGTCTTTTGATGAACAAAATTTCTTAATTTTACTGTTGTTCAAGTTCTCAATCTAGCCCCTTATGTTTGTTCGTGTGTGTCCTATTTTAAAAACGTTCCCAATTCCAAGTTCATGAAGATAGACTATATTGTAGAGGATGAAAGACCAAGACCAAGTTGCTTGCAAATGGCCATCTACTTAAGAGTCCTCACAGGACAGAGCAACCATGGGCGTTGCACATTAATTCCATCACAGGGGCCACACCCACATGAACTCATCTACACCTAATTACCTCCAAATGCCATCACTTTGTCTCTTTGGGCTTCAGCATACAATGTTCAGAGCGGGACACAAACATTCAGTCTTACTGTGGGAATCCACCTTTGTTATCCGTCTAATATTCCTTCTGGATAACAAACTGCCCAGCACTACTTATGAAAAACTGTTCCTCAGCAACTTCTTTGCAGTATTTACTGTGATCTCTGCAGAGTCGCTTCACAGGCCACCAGTGCCTCTTTAGACGGCCACCGCCATGTTATCCCATGGCCGAGTGCCCCAGAACTGGAGATACCAAGGGAAAATTTCATGCAAAGAGAGGCACAATAAAGGACAAAAGTGGTAAGGACCTAAAATAAGCAGAAGAGATTAAGAAGAGGTGGCAAGAATACTAGGAAGAATTGTACAAAAAAGCACTTAGTGACCCAGATAACCATGATGGTGTGCTCACTCTCCTAGAACCAGATATCCTAAAGTGTGAAGTCAAGTGGGCCTTAGGAAGCATTGCTGCAAACAAAGTTAGTGGAGGTGATGGAATTCCAGCTGAGCTATTTCAAATCCTAAAAGACGATGCTGTGAAAGTGCTGCACTCAATATGCCAGGAAATTTGGAAAACTCAGAAGCCACAGGACTGGAAATGGTCAGTCTTCATTCCAATTCCAAATAAAGGCAATGTCAAAGACTGTTCAAATTACTATATAGTTGCACTAATTTCACAGGCTAGCAAGATTATGCTCAAAATCCTCCAAGCTAGGCCTCAGCAGTATGTGAACTGACAACTTCCAGATGTAAAATCTGGATTTAGGAAAGGAAGAGGAACCAACTATCAAATTGCCAACATCTGTTGGATCATAGAAAAGGCAAGGGAATTCCAAAAAAAATCTACTTCTGCTTCACTGACTATGCTACAACCTTTGACTGTGTGGATTACAACAAACTGTGGAATATTCTTAAAGAGATGGGAATACCAGACCACCTGACCTGCCTCCTGAGAAACCTGTATGCAGGAAAAGAAGCAACAGTTAGTACTGGACATGGAACAATGGACTGGTTCTAAATTGGGAAAGGAGTACGTCAAGGCTGTATATTGTCACCCTGCTTATTTAAATTATATGTATAGTACATCATATGAAATGCTGGGCTGGATGACTCACAAGCTGGGATCAAGAATGCTGGGAGAAATATCACCAACCCCAGATATGCAGATGATACCACTTGAACGGCAGAAAGTGGAGAGAGCCTCTTGATGAAGGTGAAAGAGGACAGTGAAAAAGCTGGTTTAAAACTCAACATTCAAAAAACTAAGATCACGGCATCCAGTTCCATCACTTTATGGCAAATAGATGGGGAAACAATGGAAACAGTGACAGATTTCATTTTCTTGGGCTCCAAAACCACTATGGATGGTGACTGCAGCCACAAAATGAAAAGACACCTTCTCCTTGGAAGAAAAGCTATGACAAACCTAGACAGTATATTGAAAAGCAGAGATATCACTTTGCCAACAAAGGTCCATATAGTCAAAGCTACGGTTTTTCCAGTAGTCATGTATGGATGTGAGAACTTGACCATAAAGAAGGCTGAGCACCAAAGAATTGATGCTTTTGAACTGTGGTGCTGCAGAAGACTCTTGCAGTCCTTTGGACAGCAAGAGATCAAACCAGTCAATCCTAAAGGAAATCAACCATGAATATTCATTGGAAGGACTGATGATGAAGCGTCAATATTTTGGCTACCTGTTGCAAAGAACTGACTCATTGGAAAAGATTCTGATGCTGGGAAAGATTGAGGGCAGGAGGGGAAGGGGGCTACAGAGGATGAGATGTTTGGATGGCATTCTGACTCAGTGGACATGAGTTTGAGCAAACTCAGAGAGATAGTAAGGGATAGGGAAGCTTGATGTGCTCAGTTCATGGAGTCACGGAGAGTTGGAGACAAGTTAAGGACTGAACAAAGAACAACAACTGCAATATCAACTTCAGCAATAAATCAAATGTCCATTTTGTCTCTTGGTCTGGTTTTTCACTTCTTTATCATGTCCCATAGTCAATTTGTCTATCCTTGAGCCCAATCCGCATGGTTATGATATTCAGGGAGAGCAAGTCCTCTTTTGTTCTTCATCAAGTAGAAAGACTTTTGCATTTCTGAAGCAACTGCAGAACCAATTTCATTTTTTAAATCTGTGGGAATTTTGTTTGGGTTTGCATTGTATCTGGATATGAATTTTGGGAGAACTGATGTATAATACCAAGATCTCTGATCCACAAAAATGAGATATATACTTCCTTCACTGAAGTCTTCCTTAATAATTTATCCCAACAATATTTTAGATTTTTCTAACTAGAGGTCTTGTACATTTTCTTTAGAGTTATTTTTAGGTATTTTATTTTCTTGGTACTATAACGGGTTTCTTCTTAAAATTTTCTAATCATTAGTTGCTTGTAAATAACTTTACAAATGATTTTTTTTAAATGTACCTTGTATCAGCAATCTCTTACTAGTTTACTAAATCTACAATGTCAAATAGAAGCAAAATTATACATCATTCTTTATCACCACCCTTATTAAGTACCATTAATTCATGATAAAAAACTTCAGTAAACTTAGTATGAGAGAATTTCCTTTATATGATGCCCTATTTTCAAAAATATATGTAGCAAACATTATTAAGTGTCAAATGTTGAAAGCATAGGCTCTGAGGCCAGGAAAAAGCAGAGGATGCTTCCTACCTCTGATTCTATTTGACTTTGTATCGGAGATCCTAGCCAGTGCATATGATAAGAAAAAGAACAAGAATATATAATACTGAAAAGAATAAGTAAAACTCATTCTTCAGATTATTTGATTGTATAGAAAAAAATTCAAGTTAATTTAGTCAACTAGTAAGAGGTTACTGAGATTGCTGATACAAGGTAAATTTTTATAAAATGATTTGTAAAGCCATTTACAAGCAACTAATGATTAGAAAATAAAATTTTAAGAAGAAACAAGTTGTAATACCAAGAACTATCAAATACCTAAAAATAACTCTAAAGAAAGAATTATAAAGCAAAAAATGCCTAACAAGTCTAACCAACAGCCCTGCTATAGCTCCAAATCTCCAGCAGGTGGAGGCAGTGAGCCACCAAAAAGATTTTAGCCTACAATTTCCTGCTGCCTTCCAAAACCTATTACCAGTTTGAACTGAGCAGAGAAGTGGCCTATTTAGCTATTTTATCCCTATTCAATTGTTTAACTTCTAGCATTACCAGGCAGAAATAATTTTCACTAAGTCAGCGTTGCATAACGGCTGCTGCTTCCCTGGTTGGATCTCACTGGGTTTCAATATTCGGTACACTCAATCCATGTCAATATAAAAGTACCTTAAGGGGGCTCTTTTGCTTTGGAATAATGAGATTAGGATTCATATAAACTGACTGAATTCACATCTGTTGACTCATTCGAGTATGAAAGTGTGTTGCTACACACTTAGTCTGCTCAGCCTGCCCTAACAACATGGCATCGGTTAGATGGCTTAATCAACAGATTTATTTTCTTACAGTTCTGGAAGCTGGAAAGTTTAAGATCAAGGTGTCTGGTATTCGGTTCCTGGGAGAGCTCTCTTTGTCACTTGCAGACAGACACCTGTTCCTGCGTCCTCCCACAGCAAAGCAGAGTGTTCACAGTGTCTAAGGACACCACTCCCACCACAAGCCTCATTCTCATCACCTCATCTAACCTCATCCTCAAGTACAATCACGTTGAGGGTTAAAGCTTCAACATGGGAATTTGAAGGGGACACAAACATTTAGCCCACCGACGTGCTGTGCCAAGCTGCTTTAGTCGTGTCCAACTCTGCAAACCCTACGGGCCATAGCCTGCCAGGCTCCTCTGTCCATGGGGTTCTCCAGCCAAGAATACTGGAGTGGGTTGCCATACCCTTCTCCAGGGGTCTGCCCTGGAAGGATCAAACCAGAGTCTTTTACATTTTCTGCACTGGCAGGTGGGTTATTTACCACTAACACCATCTGGAAAGCCCCTTAGTCCACGACAACTAACTGAAAAAGAAGTATAGTGGGTCTCAAGAAGGAGCTGGTAAAATTTCTCAGCCCGAATGAATAGAATTGACACATTTCTGGTCAAGTCTGGATTCTTTTCTTCACTGATCCTCTCCTGTGAATCTGAGCCTATTTTTGTCCTGTTCCATCTGTCCCCAAACTGGAGGACTCCTTTATGAAGGCCCTTATTATCAAAATCTATCTTCTTGCTGCCTACTCTTGAAATCCTTTTTAAAACAGAATTGTAATCACACGAAGACTAAATGGGTTTATCTGGTCCACTAAACTCTGAAAAACCCAGGCCACCTGCTTTTCTTAGTGTTCTGGGACAATAAATTTTCACAGTTTTTTGTTTTATTTTACTTATCTATTTTAGTTGAAGTATAGTCATTTACTGGAGAAGAAAATGGCAACCCACTCCAGTATTCCTGCCAGGATAATCTCATGGACAGGGATATGGGCAGGCTACAGTCCATGGGGTCGCAGAGAGTTGGACAAGAATAGTGATTTACAATATTGTGTTAGTTTCAAGTATACAGCAAAGCAGTTCGGTTACATGTATTTTTCCAGATATTTTCCATTATAGGCTATTACAAGATAATGAATATAGTTTCCTGTGCTATACAGTAAACCCTTGTTGTTCACCTATTTTATGTAGTGTGTATCTAATTCCATACTTAGTTTTCCCCTCCCCACCTCCCCTACCCATTGGAAAACAAACTTATGGTTACCAATGTCTGTTTTTGAGTAAATTAATTTGTATATTTTAGATTCCATATGCAAGTGATACCATATTTGTCTTTCTGACATACTTCACTTAGTATGATATTCTTTAGATCCATGTTTCTGCAATTTATGACATTACTTCTTTCTTTTTTATAGCTAATATTCCATTGAAAAAAATCTGTAAAAATTTATTGTTCCAGAACACTAAGAAAAGTAGATGGCTTGGATTTTGCAGAGTTTCATGGACTAAACAAACCCACTTAGTCATCGTGTGATTAAAATTATGTTTTAAAAGGGATGTTTGAGAGTCGGCAGAAGGATCTGTTGCATTTCTTCACACTAAAAATGAAGTATCAGAAAAAGTAAAAAAAAAAAAAAATCCCATTTAAAATGGCATTAGAAATAACACCTCAGAATAAACCTAAACAAGGAGATAAAAGACTTATATGCTAAGAACTATAAAACATTGATAAAGGAAATGGAAGACAATTCAATAAAATGAAAACATATCCCAGGCTCTTGGATTGAAAAGCATGAAAGTGAAAGTTGCTCAGTTGTGTCTGACTCTTTGTGACCCCATGGACAATACAGTCCACGGAATTCTCCAGGCCAGAATACTGGAGTGGGTAGCCATTACCTTCTGCAGGAGACCTTCCCAACCCAGGGACCGAACCCAGGTCTCCCACATTGCAGGCAGATTCTTTACAAGCTGAGCCATCAGGGAAGCCTTGGATTGGAAGTATATTGCTAAAAAGGCCATGTTACCAAAGCAATCTACGGATTTAATGCAATCCCTATCAAATTACCCATGACATTTTCCCATAGAACTAGAACCCTAAAATGTATATGGAACCATGAAGGACCCAAAATTGCCAAGGCAATCCTGAAGATAAACAAAGCTAGAGGCATAACCCTCCCAGACATCAGGCAATACTACAAAGACACACAGATCAACGGGACAGAAGAGAGCCCAGAAAGAAACCCTCATCCCCCAGTCAATGAACCTTCAACAAACGAGGCAGCATACACAATAAAGAAAAGACAAGTCTCTTCAGCATCGGGAAAGCTGGACAGATTCGTGTAAGTGAATGAAATTAGAACACTCCCTAACACCACAGACAAAAAATAAACTCAGAATGGTTTAAAGACCACGTTAAAAATATGATGCCACAAGACTTCTAGAACATAAGCAAAACATCCTGACATAAACCACAGCAATGTTTTCTTAGATCAGTCTCCCAAAGCAAAAGAAACAAAAGCAAAAATAAATGGGACCTAATCAAGCTTAAAAGCTATTGGACAGCAAAGGAAACCGTGAATCAAGAGACAACCTATGAAGTGGGAGAAAATATTTATAGCTTTTGCTAAAGCTAATTTAAGTTTTTCGTTGGACCTTAAAGTCCATACAATTATACTCATTGGTCATGACTCACTCTTATTGTTGACCCACGAAAAGGAGTCATTTCTGGAAAGAAGCTGTTCTCTCTGCCCCTGCCTCTTTTCTCTGTCCTTACCCTATTCTTTCTGTGTATTTCAATCATTCTCCTCTCTCCCTCTGAAAAGTAAATGCTTTCTGGATGGTAACAATCTTTTCCTGATTGTGCCCTACTGGGAAATCTGCTACCTCTTTTATTCCCTACAGATTCTCTAAAATTAGCCAGGCAGAACATGTAAAGAAATGAAATTAGATCATTCCTTAACTCCATACACAAAAATATGCTCAAAATGTATTAAAGATCTAAATGTTAGACTAGACACTATAAAACTCTTAGAGGAAGACATAGGCAGAACAGTAACATAAATCATAGCAACATCTTTTTCAATCCATCTCCCAGAATAATGGAAATAAAAGCAAAAATAAATGGGACCTACTTAAACTCAAAAGCTTTTGCACAGCAAAGGAAACAATAAACAAAATGAAAACACAACCTACAGACGGGGAAATATATTTGCAAATGATGTGACTGATAAGGGATCAGTCTCCAAAATGTACAGCTTATACTTGTGTGCTGTGCTTAGTCGCTCAGTCATGTCCGACTCTTTGTGACCCCATGGACTGTAGCCCACCAGGCTCCTCCATCCACCGGGCTTTTCCAGGCAAGAATACTGGAGTGGGTTGCCATGTCCTCCTCCAGGGGATCTTCCCAACCCAGGGATCGAACCCAAGTCTCCTGCATTGCATGTGATTCTTTACCATCTGAGCCACCATGGAAGCTTCAGTTCAGTTCAGTCACTCAGTCGTGTCCGACTCTTTGTGACCCCATGGACTGCAGCACGCCAGGTTCCCCTGTCCATCACCAACTCCCGTCCATCGAGTCAGTGATGCCATCCAACCATCTCATCCTCTGTCATCTCCTTCTCCCACCTTCAATCTTTCCCAGCATCAGGGTCTTTTCCAATGAGTCAGTTCTTTGCATCAGATGGACAAAGTATTGGAGCTTCAGCTTCAGTCCTTCCAATAAATATTCAGGACTGATTTCTTTAGGATTGACTGGTTTGATCTCCTTGCAGTCCATGGGACTCTCAAGAGTCTTCTCCAACACCACAGTTCAAAAGCATCAATTCTTCAGTGATCAACTTTCTTTATAGTCCAACTCTTACATCCATACATGACTACTGGAAAAACCACAGCTTTGACCAGACAGATCTTTGTTGGCAAAGTAAACTTTGCCAGGGAAGTTTAATAGCATCAAAATAAACAACCCACTCAAGAAATGGTCAGAAGACCTGAATAGACATTTCTCTAAAGTGGACATACAGATGACCAATAGGCATATGAAAGATGTTGAACATCACTAGTTATTAGAGAGATGCAAATAAAAACTACAATGAGATGTTACCTCACACCGGTCAGAATGGTTATCAATAAAAAATCCACAAACAACAAATGCTGGAGAGGGTGTGGAGAGAAGGGAACCCTCCTGCACTGTTGGTGCGAATGTAAATTGGAATAGCATGGAAGTTCCTTAAAAAACTAAAAATAGACCCTAAATATGAAATATATTCTATTTCAATGTGAAATAGATCCTAAATACAAATAGAAAACTAAATATGACCCTGCAGTCTCACTCCTGGGCATATATCCAGAGAATAACATGGCCCAGAAAGATAGCTGCACCCCAGTGTCCATTGCAACACTGTTTACAATAGCCAAGACGTGAGAACAAACTAGCCGTTGACAGAGGAATGGATAAAGAAGATGGGGTACACATATACAATGGACTATTACTCAGCCATTACAAAGAATGAAATAAGGCCATTTGAAGCAACACGGATGGGCCTAGAGAATGTCATACTGAGTGCAGTCAGACAGAGGAGAAATATAGCATCCCTTATATCTTGAATCTAAAAGGAAATGATACAAATGACCTCACAAGACAGAAAGACTCACAGACTTAGAAAAGGAACCACAAGTTGTCATTGGGAAGGGACAGTTAAGGACTTGGGAAAGGTCATGTACACACTGCTCTATTTAAAATGGATAAACAAAGTTCTCTTGTATAGCACATAAAACTCTGCTCGATGTTAACTGCCAGCCTGGATGGGAGGGGGGTTTGTGGGAGAACGGATACATGTGTATGTATGGCTGAGTCCCTTTGCTGTTCACCTGAAACTATCACAACATTGTTAACGGGCTGTACCCCAATACAAAATGCTTTTGGTGTTAATAAAAATAAATTTTTTTAAAAATCAGCCAGGCAGGGAGACTCTCCACCTGGGAAGGAAAGGCAGGTTTCCTGGAAGGCACGTGGCTTTGTTTCACCTCCTCCTAAGGCGGGGTCTCTGTGGGATCATCAGTGCACTTCCCTGCGGATGCCTGAGGATACCTGATTCACCTGCAGACCACGAGCCAGTTCTTTAAACCTTTGTTGTCATTTTAACCAAACACTTAAAAGTAGTCACTTTTTCAGCTACTTCCACAATTTATAATAATAGTCATGGTGGTGACAGTGGTGTAGTAAACATATTGAGTTATTCTGTGCCAAACAGGATACTGTTTCACATGTATTATCTCATTTGTATATATGTCTGAATTCAGAACTTTAGGGGGTTAGCAAGGTAATAAATTGCATATATTATATAGTACGGAACACAATTAGTAGGGTCTGTTAACTTGTAATCAAATACATGTATATACCTGCAGTGAAATGTATGAATATGGTAAATTACATAAAGGCCATACAAGTTGCCCTCAAACATTCCAGATTAGGTTTGTTTGCCAATAAATTCAGATTAGGTAGAGTTTCAGTACCAAAAGATTTAGAGAGAATTCTGGAACTACAGATAAGAAACTGTGAACTTTATAAACATTTCAGAACTTGTGTGCTCAGTCTCTTAAGTCCTTTTGGACATTGTGTGACACCATGAACTGCAGCCTGCCAGACTCCTCTCTCCGTGGGATTCTCCAGGCAAGAATACTGGAGTGGGTTGCCATTTCCTCCTCCAAGGGCTCTTAAAAGACTACAAAATATTAGTACTTCCAGATCATTACTAATCAAGGATTTTTTTTTCCCTCCCACATCTGTATCGAGTTATTTAGCACTATTTATTTAAACACTTCTCTCATTTAATTTTGGTGACTGTTAATCAATTGACCATATATGTATAGGTCCATTTCTGGACTGTCTGTTCTATTCCACTTATTTACATATCCTCATACCAATGTCAACACTATAATTACTGTGGTTTGCCATGAGACCTGAAATCAGGTAACATAAGCCCACATTTGTTTTTGTCTTGAGTCTTCCAGGTTCATTGCATTTTCATACAAATGTTATAATCAACTTGACTTTCCACAAATAATATTCCACAAAAAATTAGCTATTTGTAGACAATATGATACACCTGGACCCCGTAGACCATCATTGATCAAACTAACTCAGTAGCAGGATATAAAGTGAACATGTGGAAGTCATTAGCCTTCTTATAAACAAACAGTAACTAGACATGACAGAACATCCTAGTAACAAAATATTAGAAATAACATTTAATCATAAATGTACAAATGTATATGAGGAAAACTTTAAACAAAATTAAGTTTGGTAAAATGTTCTCTCTCATATTTGGATCAGATATCACCACATCATAAAAATGCCAGTTCTCCCTAGTTTATTGATAGATTTCACTCAGTTCCTCCCCTCCAATTCTAGCTTTTTTGTGAAGATAGACAAGTTGATACATGCTGCTCCATATGAAGTTAACAGAAATACTAAGAAAATTTATGAGGACTAGCCCTCACATACGAAAAATAAACTGTAAAGTCTGTAACTAAAACCGTGGTTAACAGCCTATGAAACTCCAATACATTGGCCACCTGATGCAAAGAGCTGACTCGTTTGAAAAGACCCTGATGCTGGGAAAGATTGAGGGCAGGAGGAGAAGGGGACAAGAGAGGATGAGATGGTTGGATGGCATTACCGACTCGATGGACATGGGTTTGGATGGACTACGGGAGTTGGTGATGGACAGGGAGGCCTGGTGTGCTGTGGTTCATGGGGTCACAAAGAGTCAGACACGACTGAGTGACTGAACTGAACTGAATAGCCCATGAATATACAAGCCCGTGGAACACAAAACAAAAAATCTAGAAGTTGATCCAAGCTCATACGAAATCTTTAAACTGGTATTTCAAGTCACTGAGAGCAAGAAGGAATTTCAATAAATGATGCTACAACTGGCTGGTTGTTTGGAAAAAGTTATATATGGTGTGAAGCATAAAATCTAAGACTGAATTCCCAATGGACCAGTGATTTGAATATAATAAAAGAAGAAATCACACAAGGACTGGAGGAAAACCCGAGTGAATTCATCCTTATCTTGAGTGAGATGAAAGACTTCAACTACGACTGAAAGTCCAGAAGTAGCAAAACAAAAATGGACACATTTGATTGTATATTTTCAGGGCAAAAAATACCATAAACCAAGTCAAAGTCAGGCTGACACAAGTTGCAAAATATATCATAGTTAAAGGTCAATATGTTTATCTATCTTAAAAACTCAAGCAAAGGGGAAAAGGCATGAATAAAGTATATGAAGAGACAACTCATCCAAAAATAAGGCAATGACTCTTACCCATGTCAAATAGTGTTTGACCTTGCTTGTAAGAAACTACATTGAGATTTTATTCCTTGCTTATCAAATTGGAAAAAGTATAACATACTCTTTGGGCAAATGGGCACTCTTACATTGCCTGTGGCTTTTCAAATTTGTACAATTCTCTTAAAGGGCATTTTGGTGATATTTAATAAAACTACAATTGCATTTACTTTTTGACCCAGCATTTACCTTTTATCCTCTGGCTTCAGTGGTTTTTGTTGAGAAGTCAGCTGTTATTTGTGTAATTGTTCACCTTTAGGTAGTGTATTTTTCTCTGGTTGCTTTCAAGATTTCCCTTTAACAGTTTGGATTATGATGTGTCTGTGTGGGTTTTTGTTTATAGTTATTGAATCTTTTTGTGTATCTGAGTCTCTTTGATCTGTGGGCTGATTATTTTATCAGTTCTAAAGAATGCAATACTTATTTTGCTCCCTTCTTTTTCCCTATTTACTGTAATTTCTATTGACTTGTCAAGTTTACCGATTCCTTCCTTAGCTGTGTTCAGTCTACTGATAAGTCTATCGAAGCATTCTTCATCTCTGAGACCATTTTTTATTTCTAGCCTTTTCCTTTGGCTCTTTGTTATAGTTTCCATGTCTCTGCTAAAATCCACCATTTACTCATACTGTGCACCTAGCCAACTAGGCTCATTAACATATTTATCGGGGTTTTTTTTTTTTCTGGAAGAGTCCCTAACTGGTAATTTCAACAGCTCTGTCATAACTGTCAAACATTCAATTTTATTAACATTTTGTTTCTTGACAAAGCCATGGTTCCTTGCATGCCTTGTAATTTTGGTGGAATGCAGTATATAATGTTTAAAAATTGAAGGGGCTGAAATAAATTTTATGTCCAGCAAGGGGCAGATCTTTTTTTCCATCAGGATGTTAGCCATGAAGTTTGAGTGCAACTAATCTGTAGCTGAGCTGGGGCTGGTCTCTATGGTTAGATTCAGCTCACCACAGATTAAATTATTTGAAAATGGAAGTATTAGCTGCTCAGTCGTGTGCAAATCTTTGTGACCCCCATGGACTATAGGCCACCAGGCTCTTCTGTCCATGGAATTCTCTAGGCAAGAATACTGGGAGTGGGTTGCCATGCCCGCCTCCAGGGGATCTTCCCGACCCAGGGGCTGAAATCCTTGTCTCCTGCATCGCAGGCAGATTCTTTACCGAGTTATTCAAGGGTTGCCTCAAAATATCGTCTTTGATATACTTGGAAACTGTATGCCTGAAGAGCTTATTTTAACTCTCCTGATCTCCCCCTGCAGCAGGCCCCATGTTTTACCTCGGGGTTGGGGGTCCTCTCATACAGTTGCTTCTCCCCCAGCTGAAAACTATGAAAAGCAGCACAAGGCCGAAAGCGCCTGTGGCTTTGTTATCCTCTGGTTTGGCCCTCAGATTTCAGCAGGCCCCACAGACGTGTGCCTCAGCTGGTGTATCCTTCAGCTCTCCTGCTTTGCCCCCAGTCTCTCACAAGCACTCCATGAAAGTCTATGGAAGAGAGTTGTGTCTCCCAAGGATTTTAAGAGCCCTTGTCAGGGGCTTCCCTGGTGGCTCAGTGGTACAGAATCCACCTACTAATGCAGGAGACAAGGGTTCGACTCCTGGTCCAGGAAGATCCCACATGCCATGGAGCAACTACGCCTGTGTGCCACAACTATTAAGCCTGTGCTCTAGAGCCTTGGAGCTGCAACTACTGAGCCCACACACCCTAAACCCTATGCTCCACAACAAGGGAAGCCTCTGCCAGAAGCTGCCGCACCACGATGAAGAGTAGCCTCTGCTTGCCGCACCTAGGGAGAAGCCCGCGCAACAGTGAAGATCCAGCACAGCCAAAAATAAGCAGATAAAAATTTTTTTAAAAGGGGCCACGTCAGCTAAATTTCACTGCAAGCTCGGTTGCTCAGTTGTTGTCTTCTTACCTGCGTCTGTGGAAGCTTCCTCTTCTCTGCACTGTCCTGTTCACGGCCATGTCAGAGATGAAGGCAGTTGTCACAACCTCTCTTCTAGGAGGTGCTTTTACTTTTTGGATTCAATAGGTTTGCAACCTTAGCTCTGGCAGGCTCTAAATATTTTGTAGTTTATGCAGATTCTCATTGGTAGGATGGGAGCAGTGTGTTTTTATTAATAGTTTTTTGTTCTTTTTAATATGCCTACTGGTGCATTTTATATTACATCTATGCCATTCATTGTATTTCTATTAGCCAAAGCTATTCTATTTATGGGCTTCCCTGGTGGCTCAGTGGTAAAGAATCCGCCTGCAATGCAGGAGACACGGGTTCAACCCCTGGGTAGGGAAGATCCCTGGGGGAAGGAAATGGCAACCCACTCCAGTATTCTTGCCCGGAAAATCCCATAGACCGAGGAGCCTGGGTTCATGGGGTTTGAGAAGAGTCGGACACGACTGAGCGACTAAAACAACACTCTATTCATATGAGTGAGCTGCAGATGGCCTACCCCTTTAGAACGCATTTCTAATGCAAAAGGACATCTTCTTATATAACCCATTTAGGTTTTTTGGTACTACAGAACTTGATGTAGAAAAGATGAGAGAATCTGCCATTTCTTAATGACTCTCATTTAAGCAGCAATTTGACTTAAGGCAAAAAATGGCCTCTGCAGAATCTATTATGCTAGATTTTAGCAGTCTTTTCACATATTCAGAGGAAAGCTGTAGGCTTATTCCAAGAACACAAGTATAGAAATAGATCTACCAGATCTGAAATACTTTAAGAAGTCAATGATCTGGAATTTTCTTTATCAACATCTTTCCTATTGCCTATAAGTCATCCTGTCATTCTAAAAAGGCATGCATTCATAAGTTATTTATCAAGTGTTTCGAGTAACACATAGTTTGCACATCAAAAAGGTATGTGAAAAGCACACAGCAGGTATGCAGTCCACTTGCCCGGCTGGCTCACATGTTAATAGAGGAAACCCAAAAGGCTATAATACAGTATGTTTTTTCCTCCAAAAAAGTCGAATTTATTATTTCACATCAACATTATGGAAGTTAAAGAGAACAATCAAGTTGTTTCATGGACTGGCAGGTGACTTATTAATTCCCTTTCATTTCCAAACCTCATCAGTCACTACGTTTGTGAGGCAAATCAGTCAAATACTTGAAATCTAGATGAATTTTAAGATCTTCAATCTGTCCTGTTGAATATTCACAGTATTGACATAAATAAATCCCTTCAGATAAATGTTTGCAATATTCCAGCATACTTGAGAAGCCTTTCCCACAGTCATCACAAACATAGGGGAAAATTTTACTGTGTTCAGTAGCAACATGTCTGTTACCATTTGTATGAAGTCTACTCCAAAGTTTTTACATTTGTCAAATGTGATTTTGCTTAAGAGGCTATGCTGTCCACATTCTCCATTGTTATACTTACCACTTAACTCTATTAATTTACATGCATGCTCATTTCCCACATGGCTGTGCAAGTCTTCTGGATCACTCATTTCACGTTCACAGGACTGACACAAATATTGTTCACCACAGCTGCTCCTGGAAATGTAGGTAGAGTTCACTACTTGAGGAGAACTGTATGTCATATTGCTCACACCAATAAAGGTGATCACTAAAATGGGTGTCTGCAATGCGCTGGCTGAAGTTCTCAAAAATTACTGTCTATCATCACAGTATTTATAAATGTAGGATCCTCTTCATGCAGTTTGGCATGTTCGATCAGAAGCATGCTGGTAGAGAAACTCTCTTTGCATACTAGACACACGTTTGAACCAGTACACCTGTGCTTCAAGATCATACGCCTGCTTTAAATCAGAATATTTTCTGTTGAACTCACAAAGTTCACATTTATAGAGGCTACTGTTGCTAGCTCTCAGTAAAGGCCATTTCTGCTGAGCATTCACATTCAAAGCTTGGCTCTTGTCAGCAATTCTGCAAAGTTTTGCTGGTAGCTCTTCATCAGCCACCAGCTGATGGACTTGGAGACTCTCAGAGGAATGGTTTCCTGTCTCTATATCCCAGTCTTCAGAAATTGCATGCACTTCTGTGGCAACTGGAACATCTTCAGCAGTGTGAACTTTTATGGGGCTCTCTTCTTGGGTTTGCTGGTGGGCTGATTCAGGGGAGTCACAGTCTTTCATCACAAATTTCAATATCAGCAGATTTTTCTGTAGGAAAGGCAGTGTGGTCGAGAATTTTAAGTACAGGACTGGGAACCAGGTAGTTTTAATTTCTGTTTCTGGCCTAGATTCCACCTGTAAATTTTGGCAATTCATTCGATGTCTCTGTATCAGAATCAAAGATTTTGTTGTCAAAATATTTTAAGTCTGGTTGTCTCACAGAACACACACTGTAACAATGATCAGAAAAAATTCCATTCAATCCATCTGCAATTTTGCTTATTCCAGAGGAATCTGAATAACGAGAAGGATGTACAGTCTTCCTTTTCCTTTTTTTAGGATATTCGTTCATATTTTTTTAATTTGGTGTAATTTTTAATACTGGAGTGAGGAGAATTACAGGGAAGTTTTCATGGATGGTGAAATATGCCAGTCCCCAGGGCCGCCTGGCCAGGCCAGGCGCAGCTGCGAGGCAGTGGCCAAGATGCCCGAGCGCGGGCAGAGGGGCGGCGCCGCTCAGGTTGGCGTTCCACTGGGCCTTATAATACAGTATTTTAAAGAACATCAAGTTTCTTTTTTAGAACTTCTAGCATTTTCCAGCTAGGAAGAATTCAAGTCCTAAACAAATGCAAGGTAATAAAACAGACATTATACTGACTGAAAAACGTTGGTCTCAGAGAAAAAGAAAGCAGACTGTTCAAATCGTGTATGCACACATGTTTATGGAATCATGCTTATTGGGTACCTCAGGTAGGCTGGTCCATAAGACTTGATTTAAAGGTGGGGGTGGGGAAGACTGGGCTTCCCAGGTGGCACTAGTGGTAAAGAACCCACCTGCCAACGAAGGAGACATAAGAGACATGGATTCAATCCCTGGGTCAGAAAGATCCCCTGGAGGAGGGCATGGCAACCCATTCCAGTATTCCTGCCTGGAGAATGCCATGGACAGAGGAGCCCGGTAGGCTACAGTCTATAGGGTCACATAGAGACATGACTGAGCAACTTAGCATGCACGCATGTGGGGAGGACTTACACATCTATATTATAGCTAGTTGGTGCTGCAGGACACTGCTTTTTAAAATATTTTTATTTATATTTTGGCTGTGCCAGGTCTTAGTTGCAGCATGTGAGCTCTCTTAGCTGCGGCATGTGGGATCTAGTTCCCTGACCAGGAAGCAAACCCGGGGCCCCTGCATTGGGAATGTGGAGTCTCAGCCACTGGACCACCAGGGAAGTCTCACACAGTCCACTGCTTTTTAAAATATTTTGCTCGCCAGTGGCTTGGGATGAGGAAAGTGGGTGAGACACTGGAGATGGACACAAAGATGCGCACCTAGCGTGAGTAGTGAGATACGATCAGTTGAAGGAAAAGGTGGCAAACAAGGAAAAGCCACTGTTGGAAGAGGGCAAAGGAGCAGAAAAAGCTTTTTGGAAAGAAAGCAGAGACACCAAGAGTTAAAAACGGCAAGGAGAGATAGATATATTTTGGTAAAAATGTAGGGATGAACTAGTGGATATAGCTGTATGTATGTTCGGCTACACCCCACAGCTCTGCAAGTTTTGTAGTTGCCTAGCCTTGAGACTGAAAAAGAACCCAGAGATAGCGACAGAGACATCAATGGCTTAACAGATGGGAGGTCTTACATACCTCAAGCAGGTCCTGGAGAATACACATGCAACAGACTGTGGGCAAGACATGGGAGCAGTCTTCGCTACCTGGAGGGAAAAGAAGGCTACTGTTTATACAGAGAATCGACATCAGGTTGGCTCATCAGCTACCAGGGAAACCAGCAGCTGAGGCATGTCCCTCATCGCCCCTTGGGTTAATGACCATCACAAGAGTAGATACTGCCCTTTAATAAAGTAGCAGGTGGAGCCCTTCTGGCCTAAGGGGCAAGCACGTTTATGAGAACAGGGCACAGGTGGAGCAGGGACTGGTTAAACAGGGGGTTCAAAGAGCAAGAGAATAGCCATCTTGTGTGGCCCGATCATACACCCCTTCCCTACCTACCCTGAATAACCCTTACAGTCATAGGGGTCCTATGGGGGTTCTGATGACACACACAGCTGTTCTAGACTCCAAACACTGTATTTTTTGCATTGCCTGAGGACTCAGGCAGGCCTTTTGTAATATCTTCCACCTGTTGTAACGCATTGCAGATGACACAGGAACAATGACGGTTATCACGCTCTATCACTGCCTTGCCCCCTTCTGCAGCTCAAGTCAGAAGCCCAAGGTATTCTTACTATTTTACCATTGCCACAGGTCCCCAGCCAAGCCCTCCTGGGTAACTGAACAAGTCCAATTCACAAACCTGCTCCTAAGTCCACGTCCCTGAAGCCTGTGTCTGTAATTGTTTAGGGGTGATGGGTTGGGTGTATGCTTGTCTTTTGTAGCTAACCCTGGTCCTTGTATTTTGTCTATATGAAGCCCACCCCTTACAATGAGATGAACCATGAGGATGGGGCTGCTACTTTTTAAGCTGGAAAAAGACTGAGGTTAACAGAATATCAATATAATGAAAGAGAAAGCTAGCTCTCCCAGTAGACACCTGTCACAGGTCCCCACATGCTAGTGGACGGCCACCGTGGCATCACCCCCGCAGCTTTCTGTTCCCCGTCCTAACGTCCTTATTTCCTGGTGCCTTGGCGTTCCCCAAGAACGCTGAGTTTCCTCAGCCTCTCAGCTGGCTTGGCAATTGTTGGGCTGCACCCCTCAGGCCCGCAAGCCTTGTAATTGCCCAACCTCAAGACTGAAGAAAGAGCTCAGAAACAGTGACCCAGACATAAATGGCTTCATAGGTTGGGAGTCTCACCCATCTGAAGCAGGGTCCTGGAGTGACACACGACCATGTGTGGCGGAGTGTGAGCGGGGCACAGCCGCCATCTTTGCCACGGCTGATGCGGGGGAGGAGCCTACCCTTTATAGGGGCAGTGACGTCAGCGATTGGCTCATCGGCGACCAGGGAAACCAGCAACTGAGGCACTTCCCTCCTTGCTTCTTGAGTTAAAGAGCATCAGGAGAGGTTTTCCTTTAATAAACTAGCAGGTGGAGCCATTCTGGCCTAAGAGGCAGGGGGCCAGCACATTCATGTGAGTAGGGTATAGGTAAAGCAGAGGCTCAGAGTACAAGGGAACAGCCATCTTGAGTGGTCTGACTATACAGTATATAACTAAGGTCCCTGCACTGCAGGCTGTCCCTGCCCCGAGAGTGGAGAGTTTTGATGACTTCTAAGACTCAAGAGTTAGAGAGGAGATGGCAGGTAGTCAGATTCCAGTTCAGTCTTTCCACCAGAGACGGCTTCAGCCAATCTTCCCTCTCTGCCTCAAATTACCTAGGTGCACATACAACTGCCTCCGCAAATACTAATCTCTCTCCATTATCCAGATTCGCCATATTTCTCCCATGAGCATGACTTTTATCCTATCTGTGAAATACTGTGCTCAGTCACTCAGTCATGTCTGACTCTTTGCGATCCCGTGGACTGTAGCCCGCTTGGCTCCTCAGTCCATGAGAATTTCCCAGGCAAGAATACTGGTGTGGGTTGCCATTTCCTCCTCCAGGCGATCTGTGAAATAATAGCTTGAGTCTATCATGTAAAGCAGCATTTGATTCTTTCTTGATCTTATTTACAATATAAGGACAATTTAATCAACCGGGAATGGGTCTACTGCAGTAGTTCTCAAACTCGAGTGTACATTACAGTCACCTGGAAGGTTTGTTAAACAACGGCTTGCTGGACCTCATCCCAGAATTTCTAATCCAGTGGTTCTGTGGAAGGAACAGAATTTACATGTCTAATAAGTCCCCGGGTGAGGCTGCTGCTGTTTCCAGAATCATTTGCTCTGTTATAGTCACCTGGGATGAATGATGATTCTAGCTGTTCCCCCACCACCATGCTTCTCTTTGATAAAAGGAAAAGGAAAGAGCATCTCAGTTCACACTGATAAGAAAAAAGTTACATTCAAAATGTTGTACAACTGATGACAACTCACCAGTGTGCTGACACCAGGCTTGAGAACAACTTTAAACTATTGACCAAAGGAAGAGTCCTGATTACTTACCACAGAGGCAAAATGCTGTCAGCTGGGCAGAACGCCAGGATTAGTATCTTTCTAAGAGTCAGCTAGATCCTTTTAAAGAGGACTTCTTGAAAATTAAATGTTTCTTTAAATAGAGCTATGACAAGCACTCACTCATCCCTGTATTTTTTTCTGATCGATGCAATGATGAAGCCTATTTTAATAAGATATGATTTTATAAGTTTTTTGGCATCAAGTTAATTTTTTTTTTTGATGTTTGATCAAATTGTGTTTGATGAGATAATTCATTTCTTATCCTTGTCATATGCATAATACTTAATTTCTTCACCCAAGGAACAGTTCAGTTCAGTTCAGTCTCTCAGTCATGTCCGACTCTTTGTGACCCCATGAACTGCATACACCAGGCCTCCCTGTCCATCACTAACTCGTGGAGTTTACCCAAACCCATGTCCATTGAGTTGGTGATGCCATCTAACCATCTCATCCTCTGTCGTCCCCTTTTCCTCCTGCCCTCAATCTTTCCCAGCATCAAGGGCTTTTCAAATGAGTCAGCTCTTTGCATCGGGTGGCCAAAGTATTGGAGTTTTAGCTTCAACATCAGTCCTTCCAATGAACACCCAGGACTGATCTCCTTTAGGATGGACTGGTTGGATCTCCTTGCAGTCCGAGGGACTGTCAAGAGTCTTCTCCAATGCCACAGTTCAAAAGCATCAATTCTTTGGCGCTCAGCTTTCTTTATAGTCCAACTCTCACATCCATACATGACCACTGGAACAATTGATCAATAAATATTTGTTGAATGAATATTCAGCATCATAAAACTGAGTATAATTCTTGCATTGTCCTGTTGGCTGCATAAGGATAATAGACATGGTGCTAAAAACTCAAGTTGTGAAGATGAGGGTCACAAAGGGAGAGATGTTCAGAAGAAAGATGTAGTCGGGAGACGTGCTGTTTTACTGAGGAACTTTCATGCAAAAACCTCTGCCCATGACAGTAGATTATGTAGATTACTGTCTGCACCAGGATGTGCAGCTGGGGTTCACATGGGACTGGGACCCAGCCTGCATTCTGTTCATCTGCTCATTAAGCCACATACCCGAGCATGGGGCTGCCACCATTGAAGGAAAGAATAGGTTGCCTAATCTCAAAGATGCATGCTCAGTTGCTTGGCCATGTCTGAATTGCTGTGACACTTTGGACAATAGCCCATCAGGCTCCTCTGTCCACTGGATTTTCCAGGCAAGAATACTGGAGTGGGTTGCCATTTCCTCCTCCAGGAGATCTTCCCGACCCAGGGATTGAATCTGAGTCTCCTGTGTCTTCAGCATTGTAGGCAGATTCTTCACCTGCTGAGCCATCAGGGAAGCCCCCGATACCGATCAACTGTTGGCAGCCCAGTTTCCCTGTGTCTGGATTTTTCTCCAGCGGTCATAATTAGTCATTGGTCATCTTGAAAATGTTGGTGGGTACATAGCATTACTAATTGTTTCACATGAACAATTCATGCATGGAACCCCATGGTGGACCTCCAAAAATTCTTTCTTGCCATGATCCCATAAGCAGAGGATTGGACTCTTTTCTGTGAATACTGACGGACAGCTTTACTTTGTGGATTCAGGGATTCTGGGAAGGCCTGATAAATGATTCCCAGAGGAATCTTACCCTATTTAACAACTAGAGCTTGACATTCCAATTTAATTTGATCATCTTAGCTCAAGGCATGTTGAAATGAAACAAGTAATTAAGAATTATTCTGCTGTCAGTGTATGGCTTTTAGCACCCTGTGGTTATGTATGTCACAGTACTGAGCAGAAGACATTATGGATTTACTTGGCTGGGCCATTTCCCTTATCCTAGGCTCTCTGGGTCTTGTCTCAGTTTTGGTCATCTCATTTTCCCCAGTACTTCCTTACAGTCTCTGTTACATAGTAGGCCCTCAGCAGATGTTTATTGAATAAATGAATCACCAACAATCCTATCACATTCTTGTTCAGTTAATTTAGAAAAATTAAGATTCTATGTTTATAATCTCAAAAATTTATTCTTAAGGTACACTAAAGAAGATTTTTATTTCTTATTTTCTGATCTAGATGGTAAACCGAAATTAGTTCTTCACATCTTTAGATTTACAGATGTCTTATCATTTGGAATAAAAATCACTTCACAGAAAATGGTTTGTCATTACCATCCGCTTCTTTCATTTGACTCTGTGTTCAATTTTCAAATGAGCTTTAAGATTCTATTCTAGTACATATTATTTTCATTGCTTTTCTTTATATTTTGAACATCTGCTCTGGCACTATCCATTAGAGCATATCCTCCTCTTACATGGACCAATGGCTAGCAATGGCTGTTCACCAAGAACTACATTTCCCAGCCCTCATTGGGTCAAGTTGTGGTCATGTGACTAGTCCACACCAATAAAATGTGATCAGAAATGATGTCTTCTTCTAGGCCAATATAAAAAAGTATACTTCCTCCATACTCCTTTCTCCTTTTGCTGGTGGTCATAGAGCAACAATGAGGCTTGTAATCTTTACTGTACAATGGATTCCTTTGACACACATTAGAAGCCTCTGAATCCCTTTGCAGAATGTTTGTTAAATGTATACAAATCTAGAATTATAAAGGAAACAAACTGTATTAAATAAAATTATCAGAATATTTAGAAAATCAGTAATACATAATATATCTGAGTATATTCATTATCTATTGCTTTGTAACAAATTACCATAAAACAACATTTTTTTCATGGTTTCTGTGGGTCAGGAGCAGCTGAACTGGGCAGTTCTGGTCCAGAGTCTTTGAAAAGGCTACATTCAAGGTGACAATTAGGGATGCAACCATCTGGAAGCTTGACTGGGGAAAAGATCCACTGCTAAGCGTGTTCAAACGGCTGTTGGCAGGCTTCAGTCCTTTGTCACATCCACCCCTCCACAGAGTTCTCATGTCATGGCAGCATGACCTCCCCAAGAGCAAATGCTCAAAGAGAGGGCACAGAATCGATTGAAATGTTATGGCCTAATCTCAGAAATGACATAGAATCACTTTCACCAGACTCTATTCACTAGAAGAGTATTACACAAAGGTGTGAATGCCAGGAACCTGGGGGCCATGCAAAAGCCTGCATACCACAATGAAGTTTTTGTTTTTGTTTTGTATTAAAATACAAGATCTAGAGGAAAGTGTAATAACCACTGTAATTTTGAAAGTGTGCTGAGTATAAGTGATTCTTTGAAAGTTTGGCAAAAACAGTGATGATAAAAAAAAATAACAAACCTGTGATTTATTTGTTACAAAGATGCAAGTACTGATAATGCTTTCTGTGGTTCTTGCCTATATTCATAATTAAAGGAAATGACAAATTTTGGTTTGAAGTTAACAGTGATGTAACTTTTCCCTTGCAAATATATGGGCAGCCCTGAATCCTTTGGAGGTTAGCGGACTCTTGAATTCTAGCCAAAGGCCCCATGAGATTGGAGAGCCACAGATAGCTTAGCACCCCGAATCACTACTTGAAGAAATAGTTAACAAAACATTAGAATGGCCTTGATCTGTTGAAAGAGAGAAAGCCTCTAATGTGTGTGAGCCATTATATATTTTAGAGTCTACCTGTTATTAATACTATTTGTTGTTTAGTCCCTAAGTTGTGTCCAACTCTTTTGCGACCCTGTAGACTGTAGCCCACCAGGGGCCTCTGTCACAGGGTTTCCCAGGCAAGAATCAGGAGTGGGTTGCCATTTCCTTCTCCAGGGGATCTTCCCAACCCAGGGATCAAACCTGTGTCTCCTGCATTGACAGGTGGATTCTTTTTTTTTTTTTCCATGTATTTTTATTAGTTGGAGGCTAATTACTTTACAATATTGTAGTGGTTTTTGCCATACATTGACATGAATCAGCCATGGATTTACATGTGTTCCCCATCCTGATCCCGCCTCCCACCTCCCTCCCCATCCCATCCCTCTGGGTCTTCCCAGTGCACCAGCCCTGAGCACTTGTCTCATGCATCCAATCTGGGCTGGTGGTCTGTTTCACCCTTGATAGTTTACCAATGAGCCACTCTCTCTCTCTCTTTTTAGTCGCTCAGTTGTGTCTGACTGTTTGCCATGGACTGTAGCCTACCAGGCTCCTCTGTCCATGGGATCCTCCAGGCAAGAATACTGGAATGGGTTGCCATTTCCTTCTCCAGGGGATCTTCCCCACCCAGGAATTGAACCTGGGTCTCTTGCATTGCAGGCAGATTCTTTACTGACTAAGTTATGAGGGAAGCCCCAGTGAGCCATTAGGAAAGTCCGTTTGTTACTATATAGCCTATCCTAAACTCCCTAATACATTTGCCAATTAATTACAATATTATTTCTACTTTATTTTGTCCTTCAACATACACTTTTGAGTAAAATTTTAACTTACCTTTGTGTTAAATTCCATAAATTTATCTGCTATTGTAGAGCATTCATCTCATTCCACTATCATCTAATTCACTAACTTAATATGTACATGTAATAAAGACATGTAGAGACTAAATTATATTATTCCAGTGACTTTTATTTTTTTCCTCCAGCTTTCAGTCTTATACACCAGATGGTTGCCAGCAGGATCCCTATGAGTAACTTGTAAATAATCAATAATAATCAATATTTTTATGACTCATGCTCCTAAGAGATATTTAATCACATTAATGAACTTGTTTTCAAACAATGAGCATCTCATCACAGGGACAACGGATCATCCCAGATACCATTGGCAGAAATATCTCCCTGGGATAAGTAATGGAGACTGAAAGACTGAATGTATCTAGGTAAAGCTGCTGGATGGGTTTGTGTTGAAAGAAATTAAGCTAGTTATAGTACAAGGTTGAAGGGGTTTTATTGTCACCGACATTAAAAAAAAATGGTAAAACCACTAAGAAAACAAAGTTAGGTCTGTGATTTTACAACTTCTAAAATTGAATTTTAAAAATGAGCCGGTGGTGTTAATTTCAACCTAACTAGCCAGATCCTATATGACAAAATGAATTTTGAAAATAATTGTCTTGCAAAAGATCAAGCCATTTTTAGGCATATATATCATGGTTGGTTGGAATTCAGTATAAAGATTCCTTTTAAATGGAAGTGAATCATGTAACATTTATAGTTTCTCACTGAACTATATAGTACTCCCCTTCACTGTTCAAGAGAAGATTCATTAAGCAAAAACAGCACTACAGGGCATGCCAGGAAAAAAAAGAAAACAACAATTCTCTCTAGAAGCAAATATGCCCCTAGTAGTAATTTAGAATTAGATTGATCAAAATGGTGATTTACTAATGAATATTTCGTTTTCCTCTATTAAAGTATAATTTTTGACCATGATTTATAAGAACAACATACGTGCTCGCTTCAGCCGCACATATACTAAAACTGGAACGATACAGAGAAGATTAGCATGGTCCCTGCGCAAGGATGACATGCAAATTCGTTAAGCATTCCATATTTTTTAAAGAAAAAAAAAATAAGAACTACATACAAAAAAAATCTTTTCTTAAGTTAGTTCTTAGCTCCTCATTATCTTATGCAACTTAAGCAAAACTAAATGGTCTAAATTGAAGACAAATTTGTATTCTGATAGCAGTGCTTATTGTAAAAGCTTTAGAATATACAGAAAAGCTTGTTGCAACTAGAGAAAGCCCATACATAGCAACGAAGACCCAGTGCAGCCAAAAATACATAAATAAAATAAATTAAAAAAAGAAACAATGTTGTGCTACATTGAAATTAGTTACAGAATGATTATATATATATATTCTCAAATAATTTTATTTAGTTTATTATAAAATTCTAATGCAGTTTTATGAAAAGCTATAGGATGGAGTTAAACTGTTGGGTCTTGGATAATGTTTATAAAACATCTAAAGTAACACTCAGGGTAAAATTATTATGACCCTGTAAAGTTTATATAGCTTATATTGGAAAGAGCAAGCGATCTGCCAAGATGGCCAGAACTTTTCTTATGACCTGGATTTATCTCACAACTCCCAGTAACTTTAAAACCTAGACGAATATTTACTCACCTGACATTTGCTCTTTACTTCCTTTCAGTTTCATGGGGCAAAAATCAGGTATTTTCATAAACAAGGCATAGCCTAAGGTTTGGAGGAAGAGAAGATTCAGGTGTGGCACTGATAATTTATTTTCTGTCTTGATGAAAAATGTGCTGAATAACAGAATAAAATATGGCATCACAATTCATCTAGTTGACTTTATCTACTTTTCAAAATTCAATCATTTTTTTTACATTGACACAATCATTTATCTCTGAAAAGTTGGAGGGCATATGCCTTCCCTGCAGGCAATTTATATATTTATAACTGAGCCATCTTCTCAGAGAGATTGTTTAATTCTGCTTCCTCTTCCACACCTCTCATCCCATTGTATACACCCTTAGTGTCTCATTTTTCTAATGCTTTAAACATTTAATTTCCAGTTAATATGCACCTTAAATTCATCCTTGAGCTGTCTAGGCTTGAATGCAGATATCACTACCCTATAGTCCCCTTGACACAATGAATTCACAATTTCTGTGCATTTTGTTACCCGCCCCCTCTTGGTTTTTCTTAAGGCATAATAAATATACTAGCCTGAAACCCTCAAATAGATTTTCATTTCACATTTATCCTTTTGCACAGACTGGTGCAGCATATTACTGTGGCCCAGATCTGGGAACTACTTAGCCTCCCCTAATGCGTGTAGTTTTGTGGTACATGTGATGCGTGGTCCATGTTAGAGTTAGAGCTGGATAATTCCAACAATGTCATTGCTGAGAAAGTACCGCAGGGCAGGGAGAAGTGGTAATGTTATTACTTATCTTGTGCTTTAAATGCATAAACACAAAAGGATATTTGAAGACAGAAAACATTAACACTTAAAATTACAGTTCTACTTAAGATAGAAATAGATTATGCATCCGGAGAAGGCAATGGCAACCCACTCCAGTGTTCTTGCCTGCAGAATCCCAGGGACGTGGGAGCCTGGTGGGCTGCCATCTATGGGGTCGCACAGAGTCGGACACGACTGAAGCGACTTAGCAGCAGCAGCAGCATATTATGCATCATTTATCTATCAAGACCATTTAATCATTACTTGGACACTGAAATTTCTTTAAAAATTTATTTTATTTATTTGGCTGCATCAGGTCTTAGTTGCAGCATGTAGGATCTTTGTTGCAGCATGCAGGATCTTTAGTTGTGGCATATGAACTCTTATTTGTGGCATGTGGGGTCTAGTTCTTTGACTAGGGATCAGATCTTGGCCCCTGCATTGGGAGTGCAGAGTCTTAGCCACTGGACCACCAGAAAAGTCCCTTAAATTTCCAAATTTGTTTACTTTGGGGTAATAAGAGAACAGTTCAGATAAATATATATGCATGTGTACACAAGCTAGACTATGTATCCTTACTTAGAATAAGATATATGGGAACTATCAACCAAGTTGCATATACAAGGAACAGCACAAGGTCAGGTTGATCTAATGTTACTTCTGCTGAAAGTATTTACATGGTTAAAAACTGCTGTAAAAAGATGGTAGTCTTTAGAGCCAGATGGACATTTGATAAAATTTAGTTGAAATGTGACTTTGGCAAGATACTCTACTTCTGCAAGGTTCAATTTCCTTATTGTTAAAACTGGGGCTATTTATTGAATGTTATATAATCAGTTCTGTTATAATGAAACATGTGTGTTCATAAAAATTCATGTGCTAGGGCCCAGAAATCAACATACTCATGTACAGTCAGTTAATCTGTGACAAAAGAGGTAAGAATATACAATTGAGAAAAGACGATCTCTTTAGCAAGCAATGCTGGGAAAATTGGACAGCTGCATGCAAATCAATGAGGTTAGAACACTCCCTCACATTATACACAAAAATAAACTCAAAATGGCTTAAAGGCTTAAATATAGGTCATGAATGACACCATGTGACACTTGCCTGGTGGTAGAGTGGCTAAGACTCTATGCTCTCAATGCAGGGGGCCCAGGTTGGATCCCTGGTCAGGGAAATAAGATTCCACACATCACAACTAAGATTCTACATGCTGCAACTAAGACTCAGCACAGCCAAACAAATAAATATTAAAAATAAAAAAGACTTACTATAAAACTCCTAGAAGAGAATATAGGCAAAACTTACCCTGACATAAATCATAGCCTTGTTTTCTTAGGTCACTCTCCCAAGGCATAAAGAAGTGAAAGCAAGAGAAGAGAGTAACAGAGGATGAGATGGTTGGATGGCATCACTGACTCAGTGGACATGAGTTTGAGCAAACTCTTGGAGACAGTGAAGGACAGGGAAGCCTGGTGTGCTGCAGTTCACGGGGTTGCAGAGAGTCGGACACGACTTAGAGATTGATCAACAACAACCTATAATGAAAAAGAAACTGAAAAAGAATGTATATATATAAATGTAGCCACATATATATACATATATGTATATATGATTGAATTACTTTGCTGCACATCTGAAACTAACACAACCTTGTAAGTCAACTACACTTCAATTAAATTTTTTTTAAAAAAGTAATGTGCTAGGCAAAATCACAATAAAAATCACAGGGCTAGCGGGGGTGGTGGGGTTGGGTGCCCAAAAAAAAAAAAAAAAAAAAAAAAATCACAGGGCTTTTGGCAAAAATAGGCTTAGGATATAATACTCAAAAACTTCATCAGTTACACATGAAAAAAAATAGGAACCTAGCAAATATGGTAGCAGAGTTTCATACATGTTAAGTGGCTAAGAAACACATAAATAATAAAATAATATTTTATTTGAAAAATACCTGAAGTTTACTTGTAGAAATGGGTATCAAGAAAGTTGTGAGCTGTTGTGAAGAGGTAGAAGGAGCATAATCTGAAATCAGAAGGAAAGTTGTAACATGAACAGAGGATGAATGTGAGTTGAAATAGCTGGTAGATGCTGGAGTTGCTTAAGTTTCAGAATTCCCATTCAGTTCAGTTCAGAGGGGTATTAATTATTGCACTCATAGAGTGTTTCTTGCAGACCGAATGGCACAGAGGCACATTGTCCTTGTCTTCTTGAATTCACACACTTAAGCACATGCTTCTCTTGGCCTGGAAGACAACCTCCAAAATGGTCTCCAACGACCTCCACTTCCTGGTATTCATGCCTTTGTATAGTCTGCTTTCACACTGCACCAGGATTAGGTCTGGATGGCCAATAAAATACAGTAGAGTGATGGTGTGTCACTTCTCATGACCTTTCTTTTTGTCTCAAAACATGTATATTATCAAGGGTGAAACAGATCACCAGCCCAGGTTGGATGCATGAGACATGTGCTCGGGCCTGGTGCACTGGGAAGACCCAGAGGGATCGGGTGGAGAGGGAGGTGGGAGGGGGGATCGGGATGGGGAATACATGTAAATCCATGGCTGATTCATGTCAATGTATGACAAAAGCCACTACAATATTGTAAAGTAATTAGCCTCCAATAAAAATAAATGAAAAAAAAATATAGTAGAGTGATGGTGTGTCACTTCTGAGATTAGCTTATAAAGGTAACAACTTCTGTCTTGGGCTCCTGTTTCTCCCATTATTAACTAGGGGAAGCCAGCTGTAGCATGAGGACACTGAGGCATCCCGTGCAGACGTCCATGTGATTGGGAACTGAGGTCTCCTGCCAACGTCCACATGAGTGATTGTAGAGTGAATCTTCAGACTTCAGATGTTTGCAGTCTCAGCTGACAACTTTACTGCAACTTCATGAGACCCTGAGCCAGAATCATGCAGATAACCCCTCTAGATTCCCGACCCACAGACACTGTGAAATTATTGTTTAAAGCTGCTAAGTTTTGTTATACAGTTCAGTTCAGTCGCTCAGTCGTGTCCAACTCTTTGAGACCCCATGAATCGCAGCACGCCAGGCCTCCCTGTCCATCACCAACTCCCGGAGTTAACTCAAACTCATGCCCATCGAGTCGGTGATGCCATCCAACCATCTCATCCTCTGTCGTCCCCTTCTCCTCCTGCCCCCAATCCCTCCCAGCATCAGGGTCTTTTCAAATGAGTCAACCCTTTGCATGAGGTGGCCAGAGTACTGCAGTTTCAGCTTCAGCATCAGTCCTTCCAATGAACACCCAGGACTGATCTCCTTTAGGATGGACTGGTTGGATCTCCTTGCAGTCCAAGAGACTCTCAAGAGTCTTCTCCAACACCACAGTTCAAAAGCATCAATTCTTCGGTGCTCAGCTTTCTTCACAGTCCAACTCTCACATCCATATATGACCACTGGAAAAACCATAGCCTTGACTAGACAGACCTTTGTTGGCAAAGTAACGTCTCTGCTTTTTAATATGCTATCTAGGTTGGTCATAACTTTCCTTCCAAGGATAAGTGTCTTTTAATTTCATGGCTGCAATCACCATCTGCAGTGATTTTGGAGCCCCCCAAAATAAAGTCTAACACTGTTTCCCCATCTATTTCCCATGAAGTGACGGGACCAGATTCCATGATCTTAGTTTTCTGAATGTTGAGCTTTAAGCCAACTTTTTCACTCTCCTCTTTCACTTTCATCAAGAGGCTTTTTAGTTCCTCTTCACTTTCTGCCATAAGGGTGGTGTCATCTGCATATCTGAGGTTATTGATATTTCTCCCTGCAATCTTGATTCCAGCTTGTGCTTCTTCCAGCCCAGCGTTTCTCATGATGTACTCTGCATATAAGTTAAATAAGCAGAGCGACAATATACAGCCTTGACGTACTCCTTTTCCTATTTGGAACCAGTCTGTTGTTCCATGTCCAGTTCTAACTGTTGCTTCCTGCAGTAACAGAGAAACTACTACATTTGATTTCATTTGTCTTCTACCTCCCTGGTTGTTTTTTTCTCAATCTCCTTATTGGTTCCTCCTCCTCTTTTAACAAATGTATAAATGTTGAAATTCTCTGGAGTAGAAAAGATCTCTTTCTGTTTCTGGAATGGAAACAATGGTAGTGTACATAATTAATTAAGAGGAAGGTGGTTCAAGGTGAGAATAAATAGATAAGTGCAGGTCGTGGTACATAAGTGGTTATGGATATATAGTGGATAAGCTACATAAGTAGTTTGGATTTCAATCCAGCTGCAGTGGAAGGTTAAGATTGTAATCAGAGATACGGCATGATTTATTTGAAAGAGATCATTCAAGCGGCTCTCTCTGAGAAATGGATTGACAGTGGGCAGGGAGACCAGCTAGGAGGCTGTTTTAGTAGTTTAGGTGAGGTAACAATGATCATTGTGAGAAAAGGAAAATGCAAATAATTGTAAATGTATTTTTGAAATGGGTTGACAGGTCTCAGCTGATTTATTGGATTAGAAATTTAGGGAAAGAAGAAACAGTGTTGCTCACTACGTTTTGACCTTAATTCACTGGATTTTGATAGTTATAATAGTTGGGAAGATTGGAGAGAATAATAGGGAAGGAAAGAATAAACAGGTTGGGAGAAAGAAAGGAAATTAGAATTTTTTTTTTTTCTAGCACTTTTATTTATTTATTTATTCAGCTGCACCGGGTCTTAGTTTCAGCATGCAGGGATCTATTTCCCCCACCAGGGACAAATCCAGGCCTCCTGCATTGGGAGCGTGGAGTCTTAGCCACTGGATCACCAGGGAAGTCCCAGGAATTCCATTCTTAATATTAGGTTTGAGATGTGTGTGAAACCTCCAAGAAGAAAGACAAGGTATGAAGTCAAATATGTGCAGGTCTGTGGTTCAAAAGAGAATTCCAGCTTTGAGATAAAGTACAAAGATGATACTTAAAATCACAGGATGACAGATATAGAGAGACAAGAGATGACCCAGGATTGAACCCCAAAGAATTTCAACAAAGAGCGCTCTACTCCTCCTATACCTCTCTCAAGGAAGAAATGGTTTTTGGTGATAAATCTAAATCATAATTCCATTACCTCACTTTAGGTGGCCTTTCCTCTCTGCTCTTTAATAGCTAGATTAAATAGCCAGCTGGCATAATTTGTGGGCAAAGATTTCTTATGAAAACTTGGAAAGTATTACATATTCCATTTATTGCAATAATCATTGTGAGAAAGATGCACATTAATCTTGGTGGGACTTAAGAACAATGGTTAACAGTCATATTTTGATATTTCAATTTTTTTGAAATGAATATTAAGGAATAATAGCGTAATAAATAATTATTGAATATATAATTTTGGTAATTTTAAATCTCGGGGGAAAAAACAACTTCCATGTTCGCAGCAGGCAAAAAGAGGATAGAAAGAGCAGAGGGGAAAAAAACCCAGTCAACTTGTGCTCACCAGTAGGAAGTGAAACAGATTTGGCGAGGGGAACCATTTACTTCAAATCATACAGTTATGGAACAATGCCAGACCATTTGGGAAAATATCCTCATAAATAGAAAATGTGTCTACCCAAAACAGAGCATGCAGTTGAGGGTTCTTGATTGAGCAACAGAAAACTCTGGTGAGTTCATTCAGAAATTTACTGAAAGATACCAGCTAGCTCCAAGTATCAGCATACATTTTATCACCATAAAAAAAAAAAAAAAAAAAAAAGAGTGATCAATACAAAGCCTTGGGAAGGATAGGAACAGAGGAGGTAGCAGAAACAATAGCCAACCACTCACAGGCCCCCAGTCTACATAACCTAAACTCTTTTGGCTCCACTTTCTGTTTTGCCTGCTTCCCACTACTAATGGGTTAGCAACAGTTACTATTCTCAGGGAGTGGGAAGACACCCTCCAAATTCCCCTTCAACTTTAATTTCCCCAAGTGAGAAAACAGTTTCAATGTTGTTCAGCCTAAAAAGACAAACAAAACCAGTAGAAGGAGGGCGTTTGCCTTCCAAGTCTAACCTTCCAACACCATTTTCAGACAGCAAGTCTTGTCTTGTTCTCTCTTTCAAGTTACCTTAAATAAAACAAACCGAAACCCTAAGGAGTTTTATAAACAGAGTAAACTGCCAATGACCTGTAAGTTGAATTTAGCTTACTGATTTATTATTCTTTATGTAGGCATTTATGTTATTAATAAGGTTGGTCATTTGTTTACAATTACTATTTCTTCTTGGGAAATTTTCTGTTTTTATACAATGTCCTTTTGTTAAATGGGCTCTTGATTTTCTCATGTTCCTCTCCACCTTCTTTGCATTTTCAACAGGGTAAAAAGTTCTATTACGAAGAATGGAACTGTAATGGTGGAATTTCAGGTTTTGAAAGTAAAAGAAAACAATACAGTGAAGTACATAAAACATGATCTAAATTCAATACCCTCTAATTTTGGAGGTTGATTAAAGTGCCATATATCAAATGAACCTAGTTCATGAGAAGCTTGGATTGCTTTTTATTAAAGGATTTGTTCCAATGTCTCTTCTACTTTGCTATTACCTCAGGTTATTTAAAAACAGAGTTATACTGCCTCATGGAGAAGGCAATGGCACCCCACTCCAGTACTCTTGCCTGGAAAATCCCATGGACGGAGGAGCCTGTAGGCTGCAGTCCATGGGGCCGCTAGGAGTCAGACACGACTGAGCGACTTCACTTTCCCTTTTCACTTTCATGCATTGGAGAAGGAAATGGCAACCCATTCCAGTGTTCTTGCCTGGAGAATCCCAGGGACGGGGGAGCCTGGTGGGTTGCCGTCTATGGGGTCGCACAGAGTCGGACATGACTGAATCGACTTGGCAGCATACTGCCTCAGATAGCAACGTGACTTCGTTTTCAAAGCATTCGCAGAATTGCAGAGAAGGGCTTAAGATAATATCCTAGCTTATAAAGCACTCTTGTCAGGTTGTGGTTTATCCTGAAATAATGGGTAAGGGCTTTTAGCTTTAAATCACCCCCCTCCCTTACTTGCAGAATAGTAGTTGTATTGAGCCATCAACGGCTTTTCCTTTTTTTCTTTTAATATAGTTTATCCATTCAACAAATATTTACTGAGCACCTACTGAATGCCTGGGACTTATCAGTGCACGACATAGGCCAAAGATTCTTGCCTCCACATTCCACGTTTATCACATTCACCTGATAGTGGTGAGGGGTTGAGGGGCAGGCTATACAAGAAATAACCCAGAATACATTAAATAAAAAGGAGGTATTTTTTCTAGTTGAGCTCGTTAATTGGATTGTGATGAGAGAATGCCCTAAGTACAGTATTAAGTCCACGGATACGGCCCAATACTGGACTGCATTTACTGACAGAAGACTGGTTGCTAATTAGAACTTTTAAATCCTTTCAGGCAGTTCAGGTCCCTAAACAACAAAGTAATAACGATTTTAGGCTCTAAGGAATTAAGCGCAGCTAAGTCTTAATAGAAAATGTGCTATGACTCTTATTTGAAATTTTATCCAAATCAAAACATGTGGCTTCCTTATTCATAATCTGGTTTATATTTTTGGCACATTAGGTTGTTTCTGGACCAGCACAACTAATCGTAAAGCTTCGTTTTATGCTTTATTTTTATGCTCAAACCAACGTCTCAAGACGGCTAAGTGGTAATGCTTTAACCACGTCCGAGGACAAGAAGCATCTTCTGACGCAAACCGCCAAGACAGCCTAAGCCACTTTGGAGTAACGCAGAGTGAACTCCGCTACGGGTAGGAGAGTTGGTGTGACGCCACTAAAGAAGCGGACGCAGATCGTGGCCATTTTTCTACTTTCTAAGTGCGTCTGGCATATTTTTTATCAAACACAAAGCGACACTTCCTAGTTTCCAGTTGGCGTCTGAGAAAAAACTCGGCGCTTCCTGGCAGAGACAGACGCAGTGTGCTAATAAAGTCCGTGTCTTTTCCTCAGTGTGAAATGATCCTTTTGTTTCCGGCCTCGTCAGAGTTGGTCCCACGGAAAAAATAGACCAGACGAGCAAAAGTGGGGACAAGAGAGGTCCGGAGGGTTCGCTCAATGCAAACCAGGCCAGTGCATCCTACGTTGTGGAACCACGTCCCACATCACCAAAACACCCCGCCCACTTTCTACCGCCACCCTGGCGGAGGCGGCTGGTGAAGACCGGAAGGCGGAGCCGCCAGATCATCGCGCGAGACCAGCCTCGCGACTTCCCAGAAAGCCTCAGGCAACATCTTTACCGCGGCCGGAGAGAGGGTTTAGGGCGGTGGGGTGGGTGGGGCTTGGTCAGATATTTAGCGGCACCGGAGGCCACGCCCCAAATCGGAAGTGACGGAGAGGAGCTAGCGCGTCGAAGATACCTCTATGGTTTTCCTCCCGTTCTTGAGTGGGGAAATGGCCGCTGTGTAGTTACCGGTGAGATAAGTCCCGGGAACCGTCCTTCGGCGTGTCAGGTAGGCCTTGCGTTGCGTTCAGATAACTCAAAAGGCAGTGAATATCGAGGAGGAATGAATATTATTGAATCTTTTGTTGGTAGTGGCGGGTTGGCGGTGACAGGAGAGCTCAGGAGACGTTGCGCCGTTATTTATGCGTTCCCCAGTCAGTTTCCCTCAGGCTTTCGAGGCACTACGGGCCGAAAAGGTGGGGGGTGGGGTGAGCAGCGAGAACCGTGCGCGCGCGCGCGCCTGGGAGTCTGGCTCGAGACCCACAGACCGCGCGGCCTTCCGTGCGCTTGCGCAGATCTGCCTTTTCAACCCTTCCCCCATTTTCCTCAGTCCGGACCTGTGCGCGTGGCCGACTGAAAGCTCGCCCCGGCGCACGCGCGCTTCCTCTTCTTTCCCTTCCCCGCCTACGGCTCCTCAGGCGGTCGGAGGTGCAACTTGTGTTCTCTTCTCATTGGCTGGAATCGCCACCTTTCTTTCCGGCCTGAGAGGCTTGGACAAAATAACTAACCTGCAACAAAGTGCTTTGGGTAGGTTAACCACTTTTCGCGCCGTCTTTTAACTCCTTGTACCCGGCTTCACGCTCCCGGCCGGTTTTCGCCTTGATTTTGTTACTCTAGTTTGTCCTAGGATCTCGTTCCGCACTCTCTGACCCCGGCATCCGCCTCCGGCTTTCCGGGTTGCGGGAAATTTTTCTTCTGGTCCCCCTGGTAACTGTGATTTGAAGCGAGAGTGCACTCTTGACTCTAGGATTTGGTGCCTAGTTACTAGCTTGGGCAGCGGCCTTAGCCAATGGATGTAAGGACGGCCCTGCCACCTCCGGGGCTAAAGGGCAATTCTGCAGTACCCGCGAGGCCACGTCCTTCCTGCATATTAACCATTGTACCTTGTTAGAGAAGTTGCATCCGCGATTGGTGGTATAAATGGTTGGGTGGGAGTGGTGAGTTGAGGTTAGGGACTTTGCCATCATAAAGCCGTGATTGGCTTTATTTAAGTTTTAAGGTGTATCTTGTCAGAATCAAGCAGCGGTACTGGCAACTACTTTCCTAAGTCAAACTTTTAAAATTTATTTTATATATATAGAGAGAATTAGAAGTGAAAAAAGTTGAAACTAAATTTGGAAGCAGATATGACCAAAAATGACGTACAGAGATTAGCTCCTTCAGTCTTGTATTTTTTTGTCCAGCAGAGCCTCTTAAATTTGGGGAATATTAAAAGGCAAAATAGTTTATTTCTTACTGTGAATTGTCATTCAGATTAGACTGTGGTTGGAATGGTTGGGCTACAGTTTAGACAAAGAACCTTTACATAGGAGGAAACGCTACCAGTTTATTTGCAGTTTTATGTGATCCTAGACAATTTTGGATAACTTATTGAATGGAAGGATTGGGTGTCTGAAATAACTCACTTTAGGTGAGTAAACTAAAGCCTGTCTACTGATGGCAGTTAGCATCTTGTTTTAAGAATACCACACTTTCATTGTTAAATTGTGGTAGTCATGGGAATCCCCCTTGATTCAGATAATTGTGGCAAAGGAAATTTTTTGGGTAGAGCTGATTCTTGAGTTGGAAGAGCAGTAGTCTTTCAGGACTTGGAGGTCTCTAAAAACTTATGACTTGGGTAGGCTCAGGTTTAGTTCAGTGTATTGAACATGGGCGGCTACCTATACCAGGTTAGCTATGTGAGTGACGACTTGCATTAATAGTGACGGAAAGTCTTTTCACTTATATTTTATATAGAACTTTGTATTAGGGTTTTCCAGAAGCTACATTCAGAATCATTGGTGAAGGACAGGGAAGCCTGGCATGCTGCAGTTCATGGGGTGGCAAAGAGTTGGACACAACTTAGCAACTGAACAACAACCACAGCTGTGTAATTTACAGTGGTTTCTTAAGTGACAAAGAAATGGATAAGGGAATTGGGAAGTCCAACTGTCTGTGATTGGTAAGTGTAAATATTTAGGTTATAGCTGTGGGTTATGAATTTGTTCATTTTTCAATTCAAGTTTATTAAACAGTGGTTGTCAGTGTTAACTTCAGAATGTAAAGTATTTAATATTTTCTTTGCACCCAGCTGGAAAAAAGTCTACAAACGTTGCTGTTGTTGTTCAGTTGCTCAGTCTTGTCTAACTCTTTGAGACCCCCATGGACTGCAGCACACCAGGCTTCCCTGTCCTCACCATCTCCCAGAGCTTGCTCAAACCCATGTCCGTTGAATGGGTGATGCCACTGAACCATCTCGTCCTCTGTCATACTCTTCTCCTGCCTTCTTCACTCTTTCTCAGCATCAGGGTCTTTTTTCATGAAATCAGCTCTTCGCATCAGGTGGCCAAAGTGTTGGAGCTTCCTTCAGTCCTTCCAGTGAATATTCAGGACCAGTTTCCTTTAGGATTGACTGGTTGGATCTCCTTGCAGTCCGAGGTCCCTCGAGTCTTCTCCAACACCACAGTTCAAAAGCATCAGTTCTTCCATGTTCAGCCTTTATGGTCCAATTCTCACATCCATTCATGTCTACCGGAAAAACCATGGCATTGAATAGATGGACCTTTATTGGCAAAATAAGATGGCCTCTACTTTTTAATATGCTGTCCAGGTTGGTCATAGCTTTTCTTCCAAGGAGCAAGCGTCTTTTAGTTTCATGACTGCAGTCACTACCTGCAGTGATTTTGGAGCCCAAGAAAATAGTCTGTTTCCATGGTTTCCCCATCTATTTGCATGAAGTGATGGGATTGGATGTCATGATCTTCATTTTTTCAGTGTTTAGTTTTAAGCCAACTTTTTTACTCTCTTTCACTTTCATCAAGAGGGTCTTTAGTTCTTCTTCGCTTTCTGCCGTAAGGGTGGTGTCATCTGCATATCTGAGGTTATTGATATTTCTCCCGGCAATCTTGATTCCAGCTTGTGTTTCATCCAGCCTGGCATTTTGCGTGGTGTACTCTGCATAGAAGTTAAATAAGCGGGGTGACAATATACAGCCTTTGATGTAGTACTCCTTTCCCAATTTGGAACCGGTCCAGTGTTCGATACTAAGTATTTAATATTTTCTTTGCCCCCAGCTGGAAAAAAAGTCTGCAAACAATAATAATACAGGTTGACATTTGTGTGTTATTTTGGAATTTTCAAACCTTCAACTTTACTTGATCTAGTATTTCTCCATATACTAGTTAAGCTCAGTCGCTCAGTTGTGTCTGACTCTTTGCAACCCCATGGACTGCAGCATGCCAGGCTTCCCTGTCCACCACCACCTCCTGGACCTTACTCAGACTCAAGTCCATCGAGTCGGTGATGCCATCCAACCATCTCATCCTCTGTCATCCCCTTCTCCTGCCTTCAATCTTTGCCAGCGTCAGGGTCTTTTCCAGTGAGTCAATTCTTCTCCTCAGGTGGCCAAAGTATTGGAGTTTCAGCTTCAGCATCAGTCCTTCCAATGAATGTTCAGGGCTGATTTCTTTTAGGATAGACTGATTGGATCTCTTTGCATTCCAAGGGACTCTTAAGAGTTTTCATTGATGTCAAAGCATCAATTCTTTGACGCTCAGCTTTCTTTACAGTCCAGCACTCAGATCTGTACATGACTACTGGAAAAACCATAGCTTTGACTAGATGAACCTTTGTTGGCAAAGTAACATCTCTGCTTTTTAATATGCTGTCTAGGTTAATCATAGCTTTTCTTCCAAGGAGCAAGCGTATACTAGGAGGAGGCCAAAAAAGGTGGAAAACTTTTTAGGGCCACATGAACCAGGGAGTGGCACAATCTGGTCTGGGATGCAGGTGTTCTTTTTCTCAGTTCTGCATGCTTTTTTCTAAAGCAGGCTGACAAAGAGCTGGACACAACTAAAAATTCTGTGACTAAACCTTTATTTTTAAAGCTTTTTCTTAAGGAAATACTCAAGCACAAAAGTAGAATATTGAACTGTTATTTAGGCTTAATAATTATCAGCATTTACCAACTTTAACATTATTTGCTTTTTTTTTTGAGGGTGCTTAAAAATTATTTTATATTGGAGTATATGTGATTGACGTTCTGTTTCAGGTGTACAGTAAATGATTCAGTTATACGTGTGAAATCTGTTCTTTTTCAAATTCCAGTTTTCTGGAGTGTTTTAAAGCAAAATTCCACTTGTTTTGTTAAACATCTCTTGAGTCTAGAGCCTTAGACCACTTGGCCATCCTCACACCCTGTTAAGCATTTCTTGACTTTTTTAATAATGCTGATTAATGCTATGCCAAAAATATTAAATATTAATCATTCGAAGTGAAATTAATAAACTGCAGTTAAGACTGTTTCAGACCGGTTAATATTTGAATACATACCATATGCCAGATAAGTTATTTCCATTTATTAGTTAAGCACATTTACTCTTAAGCCCATGAGTAAGTACTGTTATTAGGTTTATTTTATATATGTGGAAAGTGAAGCTGAAAGAGATTAAGGTAATTTGTCCAAAGTTGGGTAGCTGGTTAATTGTCAAACCAGAATTTTGAACCTAGTCAATTGGAGTAATAGTCATGGGAGGTATTTTGAGCATTATTAAAGTTATGAATAGCAGTAGTTTGCAAAAATTTGGAGCCCACATCCTGAATATGCTAAAATTAAGACTCAGCTCAAGTACTTACTGCTACTTCAACCTTCTAATTTGTCTCCCTTTTCTTTTCTCCATGTGGTTCATGCTCTATATAGCAGCCATCTTAAAATGTAAATAAATAAGATGGTGACACTTCCCTAATCAGACCATCTAGGACCTTCCCATTATGGTTAGAGTAAAATCTCAACTCGACTCTTGCCTCCTTGTTAGATGCTATTTGATTTAGTCCTTTTCTGTCTCCTGCCTTATCTTGTACCCTCTCATTGATCACAGTACCTCAGCCTTCTTACAAGTTTGTCTTAAACTGGTTAAGTTTGTGTCCTTTGCCTAGAATACTTTTCTTGGATCTTTGCAATGTTCCTTCTCTTTAACTTAACTGTTACCTCTTTAAAAATGGTTCAGGGACCCACTGTAGTAGTCCTCCTCTCCATCTCTTGACATCACTTCGTGTTCTTTGGTTTCTCTCTTCCCCTAGCTTGAACATAAGCTCCAACAGAGAAGGCAACTTAGTGTTTCACTTAAAGTGCTGTATTTCCTACAGTAGTAGTGTCTGGCTTCTGATAGTCTCCTTTGTTTAAATTCATATGAATTATGAAAGCTTAAATTCATCTGAAAGGTGGGGTTAAATATGTAGCTTATGAAATTATGAGGATTAAATGAGATAATTTTATTTAAAGTCTAGCACAGTTCTTGGCACATGTTTGATATTTAGTTACTGTTTATTTCTAGTTCCTCTCTAGTTTTTTGCAGGGGAGGAATCTGTCATATCTCTCATAATATATAACAGTGCTTTGTGTTTAGACTTTCATTTAAAAAAGAAAAAAGGCAAGCTGATTACAGTCTTTGTACAGAGTGAAGTAAGCCAGAAAGATAAAGAACATTACAGCATACTAACACATATATATGGAATTTAGAAAGATGGTAACGACAACCCTATATGCAAAACAGAAAAAGAGACACAGAAGTACAGAACAGACTTTTGAACTCTGTGGGAGAAGGTGAGGGTGGGATGTTGCGAAAGAACAGCATGTATATTATCTATGGTGAAACAGGTCACCAGCCCAGGTGGGATGCATGAGACAAGTGCTCGGGCCTGGTGCACTGGGAAGACCCAGAGGAATCGGGTGGAGAGGGAGGTGGGAGGGGGGATCGGGATGGGGAATACGTGTAAATCTATTGCTGATTCATGTCAATGTATGACAAAACCCACTGAAAAAATAAATAAATAAAAAGAAAAAAGGCAAGCTGATTACAGTCTTTGTACTATCTTAAATATTTACATAGTATTAAATGTTAATTTGTAATGTATATTACATATTATTAAATGTATTACGTGTCATTTTATATATGATCATTGAGTTCTTGGTATGGATGCTTGAATATATCCTTCGATCATGAACAAGAAGGTACATCTGCTAGGCTAACAGCCTACAGCCCCTCTTTCCTCACTTTGCTATTTCTAGCGTATATTTTCTTGGTACTTCAGAAAATCATGACTTGGAGTAAAGAGAGATTTGGCAATTGGTTCTTCTTTGGATATACAGAAACTAAAATAAGCCTTTTAGACTTGTTTGGGGTAAGTGTTGGCTAAAATGAGCCTTGTATCACTTCCAGCAGTGAATCAGTAGTATTGGACTTCTCGGTCAGAATAAAGTTTCATAACAACCTGTCAGTTTAAAAGATGAGAGTTTTTCTCTGCCCACTTGGGGGAATCTACTGTTTTTAAAACTAAACATAGGAGTACTTTAGAAATCTTTTTGTTAATATATCCATGATCTCTTGTTTTCGCTAATTTCTATTTTGCGATATTTCCCGTACTTGCTAGGTTCCTATTCCTTCTTCCTATCTTAAAAATCAAATAATTCCCTTAGCTGTAAGGCCATGTATAATTAGGGGACAGTTCTTGTTTTACCAGTTTAATCTTATTTCTTCTACTTTGTGTTTTCATTTTTATTACATTTTTTCATTGGATCAATAATTTGATAAGACAGATTTTCATATTAACATGAGTTTTTTCCCTCCATTTAAACTGGTTTATGAATTCCTTGAGTATTGTCACGTACAATCTTGTATTGTTTAGTTTCTGATCCCCTCGTATTTTTTGCTGTGCTTTGTACATAGCTGATAATGTGTGCTAAGTCGTTTCACTCATGTCTGACTCTCTGACCCCATGAACTGTAGCCCTCCAGGCTCCTCTGTCCATGGGATTCTCCAGGCAAGAATACTAGAATAGGTTGCTGTGCCATCCTCCGGGGGATCTTCCTGACCCAGGGAACAAACCCACGTCTCTTGTGTCTCCTGCACTGGAGGCGGGTTCTTTACCACTAGCACCACCTGGGAAGCCCCATAATTGATAATAACTGAATTTTATTCATAACGCTAAGCATTTCAGTAAATACTGAAACTGCTTAATACTTTGAGTATAACTTAAATTTATTTGCATAGTAATGTAAATTAGTTTAGGAAGAGCTCTGGCTTCCAGTTGATACTTGTTTCATCTACTGGCTGTTTTCTTTTTTTTTGGAACATCTGTATATATATATATATATAAATACTTTTAGACACAAAATTACTAGAGTTACTATGATGGCTGTTACATTAATTTTAAAAATCAGCTTCAAATGAAACTGAACTATATGAAAGGAAGTGGTCAGGAGAAAATAAGATAAATAACATTAAAGGAAACTCATACCGTAGTTGTTACAAACTGTAGCATTATGAATACTAACTGTAGATGGTAGTAGTTTAGTCACTAAGTTGTGTCCGACTCTTGCAACCCCATGGACTGTAGCCTGCCAGGCTCTTCTGTCCATGGGATTCTCCAGGCAAGAATACTGTAGTGGTTTGCAGTTTCCTTCTCCAGGGGATGTTCCTGACCCAGGGATCGAACCCAGGTCTCCTGCATTGCAGGCAGATTCTTTACCAACTGAGCTCTGAGGGAAACCCCTACTGTAGATACATAATATGTTTCGATATACCAAGATGGCCTCTCACGCTAACCACTTGGGAATTTTCTGATAGGATGACAGTATAGCTTCTGTTTTCTAAAGCCCAGATTGCTAAAATTAGAACTCAAGTGTTCGAATTAAAGGTGCTGTAGTTTCACAATGCACTCACTGCTGCATTCTAATTAAAACAAAAGTTAAATTTCTTTAAGCTTTTATGGTTAAAAGCTTATTTCCTGATTCAGTATCCTGTTCCTGAAATATTTAGTGCCTTTATTAAGAGTTTATTGTGGTGCTGAGTGGTAATATGTTGTAAATAGTGGATTTTTTACCATAATTCAATTTTTTTTTTTTATCTTTGCTAGGAATTTAATTTCTCAGAACATTCTCTCCAGGAAGAATCTTACAGTATCTCAAAGACTTCAGTTGACTGCTTGATCCTGCATAAAACCCAAGGTAGATGATTAGTTTTTCTAGTCTGCAGTTTGGACTTTTTAAAGAAAATGTGACTTCTGAACTTAATGATTTAGACTGATTACACGTGATATGGTCTGAAACTTTTGTTATGGTGACTTTTATGAAGTAAGCCAGATTTTAAAAGTTTTAGGGAAAAGATTCTCTTCTGTTTCTAGGTTGTGTATCTGCTTCTAATTCTATAAACACATCTACTTAAAGACTCAGAGTACACAGTTATTCAAAAATAATCTGCTTATTTAACTTATCCTTATGCATACAAGAAGAGTTCCATAACTTAACTTTTTCCCCCTTACATGGGTGTTAAAGTAATTAAGTTTGATTGCTTATTATGTGCTAAAAATTGTTTTAAGAATATTATATGTATCAACTCATTTAATCCTCAATACATCTTTGAGGAAGGTACTGTCTTTATATCTTAACTCACTTGGAATTAAGAGTGAGAGAAGATGTAGCTGGTGTTTGTCTCTTTGAAGACAGTTGTGTTTTATTTTGGAATAAATATTTATTTGAAACCCATTGAATTTGTCATTTATGTGGCTTTTTTTGGTGAGGAACTATGTAGACATCATTGCCTCCTCTAGTTCATCTCAATACTTTTCAAAAACTGTTTCATAATATTGAGCAAAGTCTAGTTAGATCAAAATGGTTTAAATACATGGCAGTTGCAGGCTATTAGGAAAGTTTAGTGAGTTGATTTTTTTTTGGAAAAAATACTTATTTTGTATAAGTTAGTGAAAGTTTGAAAATAGTTGTAGCAGGAATAAACTTGGGAGATGTATAGGTTTAATTTTGTAAAGAGTAGATCTTATAAATCAGTTAGTCCTGTTACTTATTTCCGTGAGGTCTGGTTATTGCATTAGATACAAGCTAGTATTTAGAAAAGTTAGAATATTGGTGTACAAGTTCTCTTTTTCTTGCAGTCCCAATCTCTTCTTGGAGCAATCTCTTTAGTTTCTTTTATCCTTTTTCATCTTTTCACCAGAAAGCTATAGGGTGAACTAGGCATTGTCACATAAGTCCATTTTTATTCTACAGTTATGACTATTGAAAGCAGAGCCATGGGCTCCAGCTGTTCAGAGACTTAGTGACCTTTATTCTACTAGGAGACTTATCCATCACCATTCCAAGCAGTATTGTATACATGGAGTGGTCAATTTAGTCCCATTTCAAAGCCATAAAACACTTATGATGACAGCTGGGTGGGTTTACTGTTTTTTAATATTATGTCATTTGTATTTTCTTTTCAGGTTTGTTATCTGTAATACTCTGATATTATTTATCTTTTTTACAGGAGAGGTAGGCATTTGTATTGGGCATGGAATAACATCTAACGTACTGCTGCAGTCTGAGGTCATTGCTCTTTCTGACTTCTGCAGCTGCTGGCTTTTTTTGGATTGAGGCACATAAGTGGAAAAGTCCATAGAAATCTTCTGTTGTGTCTTTACAATACCTGCCATGCAGTTTTAGTTAGGGATAATTGACTTAGTACTCACTTGAATAATGATGGGTAATATCCTTTGAGAAACTTACGTTTTATAAACTTAATTTGTATCTGAAGATAAGTAATAGAAACTGCTTCTCTTGCATTGTGATTTTAACCTTTTTTGCCCTTTCATTTGCCTAGGAGAAAAGAAATGGGTCGCTCCAATTCTAGATCGCATTCTTCAAGATCAAAGTCTAGATCACAGTCTAGTTCTCGATCAAGATCAAGATCACACTCAAGGAAGAAGAGATACAGGTGAATTACTGTGCTTTTACCTCTTTAAATAATAATAATCATACCAGCTAATAGTTATGGATTGCTTACACAGGCAGAATGCTAAATTCATTAACATGTTTTAGTCTCGAAGAACCCTATGAGTGGATCTGTTGTTTAGAATTAGTTGACTGGGGAAACTTTGAATGAATTTCCTGCAGATAAAGGGGAACTGTTGTAATGTTAAGAGATGAATTGGATAATGTAAGAATTATTCGGCAGTAAAGAATTTTTGCATATTATTTCATAGTTTCTTGTTTCTGACTCTGAGGTCTCAATAAGTTTATTCTTTTATATAAATATGATTGACTCTGGTTGTTTTTCTTTAACTGGTAATACATACTTAGCATGGAAAATAGAAACTATAAGTTAAAAATAAATGACCATAATGTCATTATGAATTAATATTAGTTTCTGATTTTTCTTTAGTATTTTTCTTGGCCTAACTTTTTATTACATATGCATTTAGCCAGTGATATTTCACTAATGAATATTCTTCCATGGCATTACATATTCTTTTGACATTACCACTTGAAGTGCCTACATAAATGTAATTTTGTTAGTGTGTCTTACGTTGGATGTCAGTTTTCCCCCCATTTTCTCAATATATACCTTAGAATTGAGATGTTCTTCGTTGAAAATAGTCACCTTTTACTTTTATATAAATGAGGGTTTTCTAAAAAAAATAAATTTTTAGCTTTGACAACTTATTTGCATAATATATTCAGTCAGAATGGTACAATGGAATAGTTTATTTTTCTTTCATTGATATTTATTTCATTTTTAGTTCTAGGTCTCGTTCCAGGACGTATTCAAGATCTCGTAGTAGAGATCGAATTTATTCTAGAGATTATCGTCGAGATTACAGAAATAATAGAGGAATGAGACGACCTTATGGGTACAGAGGAAGGGGTAGAGGGTATTATCAAGGAGGAGGAGGTAGATATCATCGAGGTGGATATAGACCTGTTTGGAATAGAAGACACTCTAGGAGTCCTCGACGAGGTCGTTCACGCTCCAGGAGTCCAAAAAGAAGATCCGTTTCTTCTCAAAGATCCCGAAGCAGATCTCGCCGATCATATAGATCCTCTAGGTCTCCAAGATCATCCTCTTCTCGTTCTTCGTCCCCTTATAGCAAGTCTCCTGTCTCTAAAAGACGAGGGTCTCAGGAAAAACAAACCAAAAAAGCTGAAGGGGAACCTCAAGAAGAGAGTCCTTTGAAAAATAAATCACAGGAGGAACCGAAAGATACATTTGAACACGACCCATCTGAATCTATTGATGAATTTAATAAATCATCGGCCACATCTGGTGATATTTGGCCTGGCCTTTCAGCTTATGATAATAGCCCCAGATCACCCCATAGTCCTTCACCAATTGCTACACCACCTAGTCAGAGTTCATCTTGCTCTGATGCCCCCATGCTCAGTACAGTACACTCTGCAAAAAACACCCCCTCTCAGCATTCACATTCCATTCAGCATAGTCCTGAAAGATCTGGGTCTGGTTCTGTTGGAAATGGATCAAGTAGATACAGCCCTTCTCAGAATAGTCCAATTCATCACATACCTTCACGAAGAAGCCCTGCAAAGACAATCACACCACAGAATGCTCCAAGAGATGAGGCTAGGGGACGTTCCTCATTTTATCCTGATGGTGGAGATCAGGAAACTGCAAAGACAGGAAAATTCTTAAAAAGGTAAGAGTTAAGAGAATTTAGATCATAATAGTAATATTTCTCTGAATTCTGTTCAGATGTATGTTTTCAAATTGCATTGTGATGTGTATTTAAGTATTTTTACTCGTGACTTTTTATAAAATAATTCCAAGTTGATTGTAAAGTGTTTTAATTTTTATGAAGCTAATTCATACTCTTCCTTTTCATTTCATCCATTTTTTAAGTGCAGAATTAAGAATGTAAAGGAGAAGTTGAGTAGCATAAAGCATAACTAATGGTTAACCTGTAAAAATTGTAAAAGCTTACAGAGATTAATTTTATAAGTGTTAAAGCATTGAAAGCTTATTTTGTCGTCTTCATCATTATAATGTGACCTACATAAAATAATGCAGTTATATATTCTTGTGTGGTAGGATAAATAGTCCAGCTGCCAATTTTTAATAAATCTTCCTGACTGTAGAAAAGATAAATGGTATTTCTTAGTGACTCTAGTAACATTTCAGAGAGATGCTTGGTCTAAATGCTAATTTTAAGCATTGCTAAAGGTTCCTTAATGAAAATGGATTGCTAAGGTAATGTAGTTGGTTTTAAGTGAGGAAATACAGCAAGCTTGCTGTTTATGGTTTAGTGCTTCCCAACCTAAAATTAATTTTTATTGAATTGATACATAGTTTCTACTTAATATTGCCAGAAATCATTTTCTACTGAAAAGTATATACATGAATTATTTTGTGATTTAGATAGAATAGTACTATCTAATACTAACTACATTGAAGTCCACTTTTTTGAACTCTTATTTATATTAGTAAATATGTTAAAGAGTGAAATTTTGAGTGTTATCATAAGTAGAATTCAAATAGATAAATATATTAAATAGATAAGTATATTTTAAGTGTCAAATAGATAAGTGTATTACAGATAAGTTTTTAGTGGTTCCTAGTCTCAAAAATTAAGCTCTGAAAATTTGGATTTGTTAGTGCAGAATTGTGAACTATCAGTAAATAGAAGTTTTTGAGAATGGCTTTACTTTTTTTAAACTTCAGAAGTCTTAATATGTGCATTTATTTTAAAACTCAGCACATAAGCTTTATGGATGCTTTTAATGCTTTCTATAAGTGGAATATGAAAAAAGCAATTTTCAGTAGGATTTTTTTCCTCTTATTACTGGCCCTGTGATATTGGGAAGCACAGTTAAGTATGTAAGTGGTCCAGAATGAATGCAATCCAGAGTTACCATCCTCTTCTTTGCTTATTCACAGGTTCACAGATGAAGAGTCTAGAGTATTCCTGCTTGATAGGGGTAATACCAGGGATAAAGAGGCTTCAAAGGAGAAAGGATCAGAGAAAGGGAGGGCAGAGGGAGAATGGGAAGATCAGGAAGTTCTAGATTACTTCAGTGATAAAGAATCTGGAAAACAAAAGTTTAATGATTCAGAAGGGGATGACACAGAGGAGACAGAGGATTATAGACAGTTCAGGAAGTCAGTTCTTGCAGATCAGGGTAAAAATTTTGCTACTACGTCTCACCGGAATACTGAGGAGGAAGGACCCAAGTACAAGTCCAAAGTTTCATTGAAAGGCAATAGAGAAAGTGATGGATTTAGAGAAGAAAAAAATTACAAACTTAAAGAGACTGGATATGTAGTGGAAAGGCCTAGCACTGCAAAAGATAAGCACAAGGAAGACGACAAAAATTCTGAGAGAATAACAGTAAAGAAAGAAACTCAGTCACCTGAGCAGGTAAAGTCTGAAAAGCTCAAAGACCTCTTTGATTACAGTCCCCCTCTACACAAGAATCTGGATGCACGAGAAAAGTCTACCTTCAGAGAAGAGAGCCCACTTAGGATCAAAATGATAGCCAGTGATTCTCATCGTCCTGAAGTCAAGCTCAAAATGGCACCTGTTCCTCTTGATGATTCTAACAGGTAATCCACATTGCTCCCCAATAAATAATCTGTGGGTGGTTAGTTAATAATCCAGTTAATTATCTTATTTTCTGACCATTCTTCCCATTTTCATATTCAAACCAATGGTATATTTTGTTTGTATGTGTCTGTTTGTTACCGATATGCTCCAGACCTGCCTCCTTGACTAAAGACAGACTCCTTGCTAGTACACTTGTCCATTCTGTCAAGAAGGAGCAAGAATTCCGATCCATCTTTGACCACATTAAGTTGCCACAGGCCAGCAAAAGCACATCTGAGTCATTTATTCAACACATTGTGTCCTTGGTTCATCATGTTAAAGGTATGTTTAGTATCGTGAATTATATTTTTCTTGCAAGTAAAAAAAAAATTAACAGCTGTGCATAATAATAACACACCCTAGGGCTCTATGTAGACTATTAAAATTTTGTATAAATAGCACTTCATAAATGAGATATGTCTTGTTAACATTAACACCTATTTAAGAAAGTGATTTTTAATATTTAATAAGTGTAAGTAAAATTAAAACATACCCTGAAAATCTGTATCATGATAAAAAATGATACAGATTTATACAGTGCTGAAAGTCTTTTTGAAATGTGCCATAATACTGTCTTTGAAGTTCAGAGTGCTTGCAGATTATCTTTGATTGCATTCGTAAGACTTGTATTAATGTACTCTTGGCATAGATTTATAACAAAGTGGTGCAATGTTGTTACTATTATGAAGAATTTCTTTTTAACCTTTAAAGAAACTTGAAACCAGTGGGGAGGGGAAAACAGTATTTCTGTGTTAATTTTGTATTACTTAATTTGTGATAATATTTTACTTTTTTATATAATAAATCAGAAAACTTTTATTAGGATTTTTAAAGGGGGAAAAAACTTCAAGAAATTTAAAAGTATGCTAGGTAAGTAGTGATAATGTGAGTAGTGAGTGAGGATAATAATGATGACATTCCTTGAGGTCCTAGGGATGATGAAGGATGTTCTTTTCAACTGAAGTAGTGATGTTCTCTTTTCAGCAGTGTCTAATTTTAGTTCCAGAGTTACTAATAATTTTCAAAGATTTTAGCTTGTGACTTTTTGGGCAAATAGATGTTATTATTTTATTTTTGTGTTTGAAAGGGAGTTTACCTTGACATAGGTTTCTTACCCAGGAATCTCCGTGGCTGTTGCTCTGAAAAGCCGTTTTTGATAAGTTTGTCTTTGGACCCGAGAACAACTCATAGCTGAAACTTGTCACTCAGGAATTCTTCATGCACTTATTTCAAAATAGTGAAGAGTTAATGAATTTCTTTTTTACTGTAGTTATTTAAACATAGTAACAAAAGAGTTTTGCTATTTGGCTATAACTAGGTTTATGAACCAATTTGTGACCATATTACTGTGGTGCATAGAATATGAAGCATTAACATTTTTTCTTTTTTCACTTTTTTTTTTTAACCTGTCTCTACATTTTACAGTTTATTGCTGAATTTTGAGATCAGGTTTTGATAAATTTTTCCTTTTTCCTTTCCTTTTTTTTTTTTTTTAAAAGAAAAGAACTGTAGTTATGTTTCATTATTGGTATTGTGCAACCGATCTGAACAGCTCTTACTTCCTATAGAGCTGAAAATGCCCAGTGATGTTTTCTTTTTCATTGTAACTAGGTCCTGGAATATGTTTTGAAATGGCAAATCCATGTTTCAAAGTAAAATAGCTGTTGAAAGATACAGGCAAAGTTGAATCTTCTGTCTTCCTGGCAAAAATGGCATAAAAACTGAGTTACTAGCTCAAATTCCTGGGTTTCATGGAATTATGATTGAGGCACTACCCTGGTAGTGGCCATTTCAAGTTTTAATGATTGGTTATGAGACATGTGCTGGATATTGGGCGGTAAGTTGACACAGATGTATGTTGACCTGTTAAGCAGATAGCTTGCTTCGTAATGTAACATTTCATGACTTTATACGTCTTTTCTATATTACATCAACAGCATATCTTGAAATGGTTTAAAAAAATTGGTGTTGATATTACTAATTTTAAAATTGTTAAAAGACAAGACAGTAATATCAAATGTACTGTCAGGTTTGCCAAGATGCCAGATTTTTGGAGTAATTAGTGTTAATTTATGTAAAAAATATTTTTCCAATTGAAGTGCCAGTATTCAGTTTTTTCTTAAATCCAGGTTTTGTTAACAACATAGTTATTGATGAAATAATTTTATTAGTTTATTAAAACAAGCTTTGCAAGTTATTTTAGTATTTTTTGTTTTCTGCAAATGATTACTTGAAGTTAGCTTCATTGGTTCACATTGGCAAGGCTTAAGGACAGTCACGTATTATTGTTGCTTTTTGTTTATTTGGGGAAGTGTAGTGTGTTATTGAAATTGAATTAGAGACTCTTGATTTAGTATATTTATTGTTCTTGGATTATATGTAATATTGACAGAGACCTGTGAGAAACTTTGCATCAGTTACCTGTTGAGGTACAAGAAGTTACATGGGCCAGGGTAGGAGTTCTTTGTAACACTTGATTCTCTTCTACTAGGTGTCTTGAGTATTTTTATTTTCTATTCACCTGCTATATGCCCTTCTGTCACAATTGAAAATTCCTCTTAAGGTAAAGGTAACTAATTGGGCAGTGTTTCTCCTAAATCAACAGAGCAATACTTCAAATCATCTTCAATGACCCTAAACGAGAGGTTCACGTCGTATCAGAAAGCCACTGAAGAACATAGTGCCAGGCAAAAGAGCCCTGAGATACACAGGTATGTATGCTGGGCATGTGAAAGTGTTGTTTTGCTAGGAAGACGCTGTTAGACAAGTTCATGTTGAAGCTATAGATAAGATACATGAAGCTACATGGGTATCATGGCTCAAATGAAAGTTTGTAATTTACAATTTCTTTTTAATTTTCAGTTTATTTGGTTAAAACTGGTTGTTAGAACTTAAAATACTCTTATCACTTCCCAGTATGGAATTAAATAGTTAGCAATTTGTCTTTTGGGAGGGGGTTGGATGCCTAGAGTAAGTAAACTTTGAGTTTTATTCACTTCCAGTAAGTTTGTAAAATAAAAATACTTGGTGAGATAAAATTGTTCCTTGTGAAAAGATCATGAGTTTGAAGTCAGATATGTTCAATTCCTTGTTTTCACTTAATTGCATTGTGATAAAAACATTATTTAATTTCTGAATGTTTGTTTTCCATCTACAAATAAGAATAACAAATAAAATATCCTGTTTTGCAGGATGATGGTGACAGTTAGTATTAATTGTAAAGTATCTAATTCAGTGCTTAATACATAGTAGGTATGGTTTTGGTGGTCACTGCTGAAGAGGCACTGAGAAGACTCAACTGACAGTAGCTTAAGAAGGCAAGGAGAGGCACAGAGCAAAGCTAGAGACACTGAATGTGTAAAAAGATCGGAGAGCACCTAAGAACAAATAATCCTACTTGTGTATTCGTTGATACTGATGTACTATAATCACATGCTGATACTTACATGATAATATTCATTTTGATCAAAAAAGTTTTTTCTTTTTTGATGATTAAAGTAAGCTTGATATCTTAAAAGATCAGGCTTCATTTGTAGACAAATAATTGGAGGCATTTTAATTTATTTTTAATAAATTCATTTTTATTTCTTAATTATCTATTAGGAATTAGTTTAATAATCTTGCTATACTAAATTTAGTCAACTGGGAGAGAAACAACTGTCTCGTATTCCCTTTACAAAAATGGACAAATTTTAGGAATTTGTGGAATCATAAAATCAGTGTGACTACAAATAGACTTTATTTTACATTAAGGAGAATTGACATCTCTCCAAGTGCCCTGAGGAAGCATACCCGTTTAGCAGGGGAAGAGAGAGTTTTTAAAGAAGAAAATCAAAAGGTATGTTTTGAATGCACTTTTTCTTTTCCATGTTAACTTCTGGTTAGTTAATGATATTGTTCTAATAAGCAGTTTGTCTAGGCAAAATGTTTATAGACATCATCTATTTATAACTTGTAAATGTATTTTTTATATATATATGTATCTGTGGTAGTGTGTATCTAGTGTTTCTTCCTAGAAAAAAATTAAGCTCACCCTTTACTATATGTTAAACCTAGAGTAACTATTTTAAATGCTAATGAAAGGAAAAAAGTATTTCTAAGAAAAAGGCAAAGAATCAGTGAGTAGACAGGAAAATTATAACAGCAAAGATACACATTATATAAAGGTTTCTATTAGAGGTGAAATGGGTGATCCAGAATAAATATTCCTTCATTTATGTGTGCCTAAATTAATATCTTTAGGTTCTTCAAAGAGAGAACAAGAAGTAATCGCCATGCTACTGGGTGTTTTTGATCTGGACTAGGAAATAAGCATTCTAAAAACTGGTTTACAAATGAACACTTGCAATAAAAACTGTGTTACTATTGGAATATTTGTAGATTTGGGGGAAGAATGCTTTTAAACTTGAGAAAGGAGTCTGAATGACTGGTGTTGGGGTCGGGCGACTCTTAAGAATGGAATTCAGTCATTAAGGGGACTCTGTGTCATTGATAATTTGAAATTGATATTTTCTAGGTACATTAGTCTATATGACAGGCCATAACATTTCTAGTTGAAATGTGGAGCAAGGTTAAAAGGGAGCAACTGTCTGTTGTAATGAAAAGGTTAGGGACTTGGAACGGTATTACTTGGTTCCAATCGTGGCCATTACTGAGTACTATCTTGATAATAGGAATGTGATTAGCTTTTTGGATGTCGGTTTTCTAATAAGAAAAATGAGAATACATCTGTTTTGCAGAGTTGAATAACTGGGCTGTTATGATAACATTGGCACTTTAATACTAGAAGCTGTTACTAAGGGTTTTCATTTATAAGCTTTTTAATTAGGCATGCTGTTAATTTATTAAATAAGATATTTAGAGCTTAGAAAGTGGTTTCTTTGCATGGGGCACATTGATTTTGGTAAAGCAGATTCTGAGAAGTGAATGCTAATTTTGGCTTCTATTTTCAATATCTTGGGTTCAATGTTGGTTAATTTTGTTTTGCCCACAATTTAGTCTATTCTTATACTCTGACAGAGTGAGTGTCTTTCTTCTCTCTTCATTATTCAGACCAGATTTTGACCTAGAGGAGGGAAAATAGTGATAACTAATGGAAGGATAAGAGGAAAAGACATTGCTTTTTATCCTTTATCTTCCTATCTGAATGAACAATTAACATACATGTAATAGTGTGTAGTTTACATATATAGTTTGGTGTTTACAAAGTACTTCCATCTACACTGTTACCCATGGGCTTGGCAATAGCATATTACTAGGTGACTAGGAAGGTTTTTGCTCTTGATTAGATTTTTCTCATAACTGTGGGAGCAAATAGGTGAGTAGTTGGTACCATTTGGACATATACTTCCAGTTTTAGGAATGTTTATGAACATTGTAGCTAGACTTCCCAGAGTAAGTACTTCTTATTGTTGAATACTAGCAAGGATGTCCACATTGCTTAGCATCTTACTGATGTATAATTTTTCTTCATTCCTAGATGCCTCTTTCCATCTTCCTAAATTATATAGTATTTGAAAAAGCAATGGAACAAGAAGGAGGTGAATTGTGACCCAGTTAAACTAATGTCCGTTGCAATACCTGAATTGAGAAAGGGCAGTATATGGCCCAGATACTGAGTACAGGATTGGGAATCTTTCTGGCTTTGTTTCTACCCTTGTTCAACCTCAGTTGGTTTCATTAATCATATTATGTTTGCATGTTATGGAAAATACAGAATATTTAACTTTTAAAGTGATTTTTATTGGGTTGGTCAACTAATTTGGGAAGAACTTGGTGATAATGAGGCTTAAATAATGAGAACCATTTACTTTAGGATCCCTTAATTTTACTGTCAGATGGTTATACCCACAACTGAGTATAATCTCTATCATTGTTAAAGTATATAAAAAGCTGTTTCAAAAGATGAGAGCTAATTAACGAGGATGTACCGAGTGGAAAAATAATATCATTTTACTTTATGAAAGTTTATTATGGATTGCTTTGAACAGAAACCTATGACGTTTTGAAGACAATTAGCTTTTAATTACTTTTCCAGTCCCGTTGTACTTGTGTTCACAAGTGTTTAGTGAAAACAGCAAGTACGTTTTTAAACAAAAACTTAAGTATGGAAGTAGTATGTTATATTCATTCTTTTCTGCTACTAAAATGCCAGCTTAGAAACTGGCAAAAAAAAAAAAAAAGTTGGTATTTTATATATATATATATATTTCTTTTTTCTCCCCTATAGTTTCCCTGAAATCTGTATTTTATATCTGTCTTTTATAGGGAGATAAAAAATTAAGATGTGATTCTGCTGATCTTCGGCATGACATAGATCGTCGGAGAAAAGAAAGAAGTAAAGAACGGGGGGATTCCAAGGGCTCCAGGGAATCCAGTGGATCAAGAAAGCAGGAAAAAACTCCAAAAGATTACAAGGAATACAAATCTTACAAAGATGACAGGTAATTGTTAAAACTGTCGGAGTTAGGTTTTAGCTTCTAATTAGCCTTTAATAATTGTCAGCTTAATTGCTTTCAATTTTGACTGTGTAATCGAATGTTTAAATTTAAACAATTAAAATTATTTGTTTTACAGCAAAAATGTATTTGTCTTTTACACGGCTTATGGTGGATGAGGACAAAAACTTTGGAATAGCAAGCTAACACTGAAAAAAAAATGACAAATTAATGTGTCCTATTATCCAGGCTACATCAGGAGGTTGGACTTCAATGCAGTGCATTTCTAGAAACAGTTTGTGTAAGAACTTTGGTTCGTTATGCTTGATTCCGCACTTTTTCAACTCATAACACCCAGAGTACAAGAATTTTAAACTGATGTCTAGTGGTTTAACATGGGAGAGATGGGGGGGAGGAAGGACTAGTTTTTTTGAAATAGCAATGTGTATTAGGCTTTCAAAGTAATGTTTCCATGGATACTGTTAGAAGTGGTAAGAGTTATCGCAGGTATGACCTTTGTGGGTATTGCAGTAGAATCATGTATTGATCATGATAGAGTCAAGTAAATAATAGGAATACTAAGTATCATAGATAATCGTTTTTCTTGCTGTTCATTAGGTGAATGGTGGTAATTTTACTCGTGTTTTCTTAATTTATGATTAATTTTAATTTACTGGTATTTATAATGTCATATGCTTTTTATTTCAATAACGGAGTTATGGCCCAAACCTATCAACTGTTTTTACCCAGGGTTGTACAAACTGCAGTCATTTTGAAACATGGCCTTAAGGACATTCATACTTTCTCCTACTCTTCCCTTCCTTTCCTTTAAAAAAAAAAAAAAAAAAAGTTAAAAATGTTGAAGAACTGAACTTTATATTCTTGAAGTTTCCAGACTGCTAGTTTCTAACTGGCAGGTCATAGCATGTTTTCCAGTAGTGATATAAAACAAATATTGGAGGAGAATGGAAACAGACTATGGCAAAGTTGAACACCCAATCATTTTAGTTTCATGATAATTTTAATAGGGGATAGTTTCTTTGACTTGAAAAATATCCCTCTTATTGTAAGATACATCAGGGTCTTTCTTAATCTTTTTTAAAAATAGCACATTTTTCTTGTTTCTTTTATTTTTCAGTAAACATAAAAGTAGAGAGCAAGATCATTCTCGATCTTCATCCTCTTCAGCATCACCTTCTTCTCCTAGTTCTCGAGAAGAAAAGGAGAGTAAGAAGGAAAGAGAAGAAGAATTTAAAACTCACCATGAGCTGAAAGAATACTCAGGCTTTGCAGGAGTTAGCCGACCACGAGGAACCTTTGTAAGTAATAAAATTATTTTCTGTCTTTGACAGAACTTTACTTTAGAGCACTGTACATAAGGAAAGTAAAATATATGATGATTTAGTCATTGTTGTGTGAGTCATTACTCCTATAGTCTTTAAAATGGTATTTGATATATCTTCATTAAGAAATGCCATTTGGGAGAGTGAGGAGGAGCTGGAGCTGGGATGATAACCTCCTTTGTATAGAAAGTAAAAAATCCATGTTTTTGCCCGATTTTGAAAGTATGCCATTTTGAGATTTAGAAACATCTCTATAACTTAACTTTGGAATCAATAACTCTGCATAGTGCTTAGAGACCCAAGAGTCAAAGGAAGTTAATGATTTAGATCCATTTCTTTAATCACTTTTTTATTAATAAGAACATGTCTTGAAACAAAAAAAATCCGTTTGTATTAACAACTATTTTCATTTTTGCCTGTTCAAGTTCTTTTTTATATGTGTGTCAGTCATAGAAATTACATGACTTTTTATCCTTTCTAGTATATATATTATTATTCCCATGTTTCCATAAATTCTTACAATTGTAATTTTAATGACTTTATAGTAGTGCATCTTCTTGACTAATTTCTAGGTTCAGATTTCTGACTTGAGCTAGTATCCAGTTAGTTGTTAGTAGGGTTTATTAATTAGATCATTTGGGAAAGAGAAGAGCTTTGCCCATATGGTGATAGATGTGGTTAACACTTAGGACTCCTGTGTAATTCAAAGAAATTAGACACTCTTTTGGCTAGTAAAAGGGAAAAAAACCAACTTTTTCAAGTTTAAACTATTTAAAAATTTTAGTTCAGGCCGTGAAGAAAGTGCAGTGTTCTGACAACTTAGGTTGACTGTGCATTTCTTCTTAACCTATTTAGCTTTCAATAGGCAGAATTTTTTCCCTCCTCACTAGTATAAAATGACCACCCTTCCCATCCTCAGTGGCTGTGAAGTTGAGATTTAGGGAAGAAATTAGGGAATGTTTTTTGTTACTGCAGTAAAATTAGAGTTTGCATGTAACTTAATACCTTTTGATTTCATTACTAAACAACTTTGTTAATCAGTTTCGAATTAGAGGCAGAGGAAGAGCCAGAGGAGTTTTTGCTGGGACAAATACTGGTCCAAACAACTCAAATACTACTTTTCAAAAGAGACCGAAGGAAGAGGAATGGGATCCAGAATATACCCCAAAGAGCAAGAAGTACTTCTTGGTGGGTGTTAGAAATCTCTGTTTATTTGGTTTGCAATAATTTTCAAAGCATACTGGGTGAATACATTTGAGTACAGGCATCCACTACTATGAGAATATTTACTGTAATATAGGAAACTTTTAAAATAAATCATTACCCAGATGATTTGAAGTTTTGAACATGTGGGTCCCTTTAGTCCTGTTTATACCTTATTGATATTACCTATCGACTGGTCAGGGTAAAGTAAAAATATACCTGATTTGATAGTCACATTCAGAGAAAAACATTAAATTGTTTCATATCTGTCTATAAGACGGTAAAGTTGAGAAGGTAAATCATTAAGATTTCCCTTTCATCACTGCAGCTGTTTGTTTAATTGAAAGACAAGGAGAATTTTCCATAGTGCATGTAATTAAGGTTTTCAGGAGGCTGTTAACTTTTATTGGAGTAAAAGGAAGATTGAAAAATTACATTATGGGAAAATTGCTAGATATACATTAATTTGATGCTTCCTTGTGATGCTCTTCTTTCTGAAGTAGTTTGTAAGGGATGAAGCTAGAGGAGGTGGGTCCTGAAAGATTCTCTAAGTAATGATGGAAACTTGCGCTTTGGCACGCAAGAAGAAGGGTTTATCTTCCATTATAGAAACTTAAGGAAATACCAAAACTATTAACAGAATATTCATTTTTGTCATAGCTTTTCAGGGAAGTCATGTTTTAGAGATTATTTCTGAAGACTAGTTGTTTTGTTGAAGCAAGGAGGAAAATAGTGCTGAGTTTTTAGAAATGTGTCTTTCGTTTGACTTTTTACGAGTATATTTGAATAAAGCTGAATGTCCCAGCCATCTGCCAAGGTAGACTACTATATAGTTGTATTCTGAACTAGATCTATATTTTGGTTGAAGAATGGGCATTGTAGTCGTTTCAAAAATTAATTTCCATTTGCCTCTTTTTTGGAGTACTTTAATGACTTAAGAGTCTGGAAAAGTTAAATTTTTATAGAGTGCATTATGCATAATGTTTCCACAATTTATGCTCCTTTGAGGAGAAATTTATGCTTGACTTGACAATCTCTGGAAAGTGGAAGGTGTTTTATTCAGTTACAGAAAGTTTAAAAGATATTTCATTTTTAATATAGGAATTTATGAATTAATACACTGCTGTTTATGCTATGGATGGAAAGATACATAGGATTTCAATTCTTGGTGTAAGAGACTGATAATAGAGAACATTCTAAATACATATGGTAGATGTCCTCCCAAGGAAGGGTGGATTATTGCAAAGGAGATACTGATTAAGAGAGACTTTGTAGAGGAGTTTGGATTGAATCATAAGCTTAAAAGATGAGCAGGTGTGCTGTAAAAAAGCAGGAGTGAAACATCCTAATATAGAGAACTCCAGTACTCACATGGCTAAATGATTGTTATAAGTTTGGGAAAATTAAGAAGCAGGAGCCAAATTGTGGAAGACAATAATACTTGAGTAAATTTGGATGTTAAGCAGAGTTTGGAAAAACATGGCTGTGACAAACAGATGTGAGAAATAATTGAGTGTCTGAGCGACTAGTTTTGAAAAATGTTAAAGCCACATTTATGAAGGCTTATTCAGGGACCCTCTAGTTTGGTGTTGGTAGTGAGAAGAAAGGATATTGCAAGCACAGGGAATACAGAGGAAAGCAGCTCATTTGAGGTGAAGGTTAAGTTCTGTTACAGAAGCGCCCAAGACACAATAAGTGGAAATGTGCAGTGTAGGTAGTTGCTAATGCAGATCTAGAGAGAGAAAAATCTAGATGCCATCATAAAGTCACAAAACCACAGTAATATCACCCAGTCAGAAGAGAAGAGATTAAAAGGCCAACTTTTCAAAGGTGTGGGTGAGGAGCAAGTCTATAAAACTGCCAGACAGTAAAACAAGTGTAAAAGCACAGAAAGTTAAGGAAATGAGAGGTGAACAAGTTAAATAATTGTTTAACACTTAAAACATTTTACAAATATTTAATTTGGTGGCTCAGAGGGTAAAAGAAGCTGCCTGCAGTGCATGAGACCCAGGTTTGATCCCTGGGTTGGGAAGATTCCCTGGAGAAGGGAATGGCTACCCACTCAGTGTTCTTGACTGAAGAGTCCCATGGATGAAGGAGCCTGGTGGGCTACAGTCCATGGGGTTGTAAAGACACAACCGAGTGACCAACACTTTCACTTTGACTTTTCTATGACATTCTTTCTAGTATCATAGTTTTTGTCTTAAATTGGGACATAATTATTTTTGATTAGCGTGTAATTAGGCTTTAGTTACACTAATCAAGATGAGTGTTAACATTTTACATGTTGCTATTCTGTACTATATTTTAAAATCTTCATTTCTGTATAAGACATACATGTGCATTTGTCACAGGCTAATGCTCACTAGAAGTAAAATTAATGTCACATTTCTTATATATATAAATCAGTTCCCCAAATTAATTATTTTGGTTCTTAATTAATGAGCCATTGGAATGACAGCTTTGGTTTCTACATGTGTATTTAAATTTATGGATAGTCTGCAAAGGTATTTTTCAGTGATGAGAATAGAAATACAAAAATTTTTTTAAATTCAGAATGAAGTTGAAAGCTATAGATTCCTCTAGATTTTTTTTTTTTTCAGAATAATTAATAAGCATAGACATTCTGTCCATAGTAATGAAACATTTAATACTTAGTAATAATAATGGATAACATTTACTGAGCATTTTGCTTGGCACCATTCTAAGTGTTTTGAACTGAAAGTGAAAGTCGCTTATTTTCATGCTTGTAAAGTCATTTTGAGGTAGGACCGTTATTCAGTTTGTACAGATGAAAAACACAGGGGTAAAGAGATTGAGCAGCTTGACCAAAGGTGCGCAGCCAGAAGGAGTGGGGTTAGGATTTGAACCCATGCCTTGGGGTCCAAAGTTTCTTAACGGCATGTATCATTTTTCCTCTAGTACTTGGTAACAGTTACTGCATTCTTATCTGAAATTTCCCTTCTCTAAACTTTGAGTTATGCAAAGATAAGATAATGTTTTCAATAATAAATATTTCAGGAAAGATAGTAGTCTTTAGAACCTGAGAATCTGTAGAGGGATTTGAGAGTATTTGTAGAGTTGGAGCAAATGGGAAAGTACTGAAATGGGTTAAGTTCCCCGTGTTAATGTCATCTGAGGAAGAGAAAATTCCTTGTGGGGACAGAGATTTGCATTGGAACTTTAGTAAATTAACTCTTTTGAAACTTGATCATTCTGTAGAGAAGAGAAGACGATTCAGAAGGTTTTGATTCTAATATGGCCTCCTTTGTTAATTTTTTTTTTTGAACTGGAATTTTCCTTTAATAATTTTACTTATTTTTGACTATGCTGTGTTTTTGCTGCTGCTCATGCTTTTTCTCTAGTTGTGATGTTCAGACTTTCATTGCAGTGGCTTCTCTTGTTGCAGATCACGGGTTCTAGGGCCTGTGAGCTCAGATGTGGTTTCTGGGCTCTCGTGCACAGGCTTACTAGTTGTGACGCAGAGGCTTAGTTGGCCATGGCACTTGGGATCATCCTGGATCAGGGATTGAACCTGTGTCTCCTGCATTGGCAGGTGTATTCTTTGAGCCACCAGGGAAGGCCTCAGTTAACATGTTTTTGATTATATATTGTAAATATTTCATGTCCCCTTTATCTTCTGTAAAGTAGTTAATTTTAATTAGTCTACAGTAAGACTGAAATCTTGGATGTAAGAATTTGAGGATTAAGACTCAGTGTGCTTTAGGGACTTCCCTGGTGGTCCAATTGTTAAAAAGACTCCATGCCTCCACTGTAGAGGGCATGGGTTCCATCCCTGGTCGGGAATCAATATTCTGCATGCCACTTGTCCAAAAAAGAAAAAGAAAACTAGTATGCTTAGCATCAAAGTGTCACTTCGGTATTTGCTGGGATATCCTTTGAAAAACACAGTGTGATGATGTAGCTGTTGTTTAGTTTCAGATTATTGTGTAAGATGATTGTATATTTAAAAGTAATTGCTAGCCTAACTCTAGTGTCCAGCTTTGTTACTGCTTTTCCTGTTTTAGCTCTTGGCTACCTCATTTAGTAATCATTTACTGTTACCATGATTCCTGGGAAGCTTACTGTCAGGATGATGGGCATAAAGGGCATTGGAAAAGATTGGCCCTGTGGCTTTGGGCAAGTTACTCAGTTTCTCTGTGCCTCGATTTCTTTATTCCTAAAATGGAGTTAGTAACAGTATTTTACAGTTGTTGTGAGGATTAGGTGAGTGAGTGAGTATATAGAAAATGCTGAGGCCAATGCCTCATCCTTAGAAATAAGCACCATGTAAGCATTATCATCACCACCTTTGATTGAGTGCTTGCTTTTCAGACACTGGGCTGGGCACTTTTTACAAATCATTAGTGTTCCTTTAAGACTATCTTTGTTTTTTTAAAATGAGGAAGTAAAATTACCTCAGTTTCTGTTAAGATTTAAATCCATATCTCTGGCTTCAAAATCCATTTGCTTCTTCCTACAAATTCATGGAATACTGTGTAAACACCACAAACAAAAAGCATAAACTCTGTAGAGTTGTGCTGATAACAAAAAGGAGCCTGAAATTACGTCATTGTATGTACATATTATTTTGAGTGGCAGACTATTTTAAAATAGTCAATTTTGGGTTTACGGTTAAACCTTGACATACTGAAACAGTACATTTTTGATAGTTCCTAAGTTCATTTTTTGAAGTTTGCATACCTCTAGCTGGTCATCTTTCACTGTTTCGATAAAGCTAGATTTAATTAGAAAAGAAATTGGTGAGGGCTCTTTCACACTGTCTGTTAATTACATGTGTGAACTTTTTAAGTCATGTAGGAGGGTGAGCTGTATTATGTGAATATGCACAAAGGCACATCTTTGTTTTGAAAAGGTGCTTAGTTATGTATTATTTTTAAAAAGTTTAGTGAGTTTTAGACAGTTGGTCAGTATCAGAACTCTATAAGTTATGCAGCTATGTTTGTGTTATACCTGTTGTCTCATAAAGGGGCATCATTCCCATTTTTTGTAGGTTAGGTACAAACTTAAAAAGTTTGTTTGAGATGGGCAGCAGTTACATTACTAGGAGAACTTTTCATTCTTTGTTTTGTTCTTTGGGATGTAATGCTCATCTGCTGCTGCTGCTGCTGCTGCTAAGTCACGTCAGTTGTGTCCAACTCTGTGTGACCCCACAGACGGCAGCCCACCAGGCTCCCGTCCCTGGGATTCTCCAGGCAAGAACACTGGAGTGGGTTGCCATTTCCAAATTTAGTATATGTGCTGCCGAAGCGAGCACTGCCATTTCCTTCTCCAGTGCATAAAAGTGAAAGTGAAGTCGCTCAGTCATGTCCGAACCCATGGACTGTAGCCTACCAGGCTCCTCGGTCCATGGGATTTCCCAGGCAAGAGTACTGGAGTGGGGTGCCATTGCCTTCTCCTAATGCTCATCTGCTCATACACAAAGCCAAGTACTTTTCATTTTTTCAGATTGCTTTGGTTAATGGAATAATTTGTAATTCGGGAACAATCTATTTGGATGCAGTTAATGAAAAATTAAGGTTGGGATGTAATAGCTGCAGAATTTTAGGTTAGTGAACAAGAAATAACTTGAGGTATTACCCTAGGGATCATTCCATCTTGATTTGGCTTGTGCCCTTGCCAAGAAGATTAATAAGTAATAAACATTAATTTAGATGTATCTCAATAGGATTTTTTAAAGTCTGTAGCTATATGTAAGAGATCCTTCTTACCACCTATTTTATTTAGTAAATGTTATTGATAATGTTGTAATGACATTTTTATACTTTGTTATGTATTTGTGACTGAGGTAATTTTGGGGGAAAAATATTAGTTACATTATCTCACCTATGCATAGTAGATTGAAATAATGGAAAGCAGAGCAATAAAAATTTTGATAACTGGCAGTAATTTAGCAGTTGAGATTCTTCAGAAAACTGTCTGGGCAGCTCTCAAATGCTTGGGTTACTAAGCATGTAATTATTTACTTTGATGATGCAGCATGTTTTTGTTGAAAAGCTCAGTTTTATTGGTTTTGTGTGTTTTAGAACAGTACCCACCTCATATACCCAATTTTCAGAAGATTTATACAATAACACGATTGGGGATGTAATCATATTCCTTACAAGAAAGACATTTCTTTCTTTGTTTAACCTTTCTGTAGCATGATGACAGAGATGATGGTGTGGATTATTGGGCCAAAAGAGGAAGAGGTCGTGGTACTTTTCAACGTGGCAGAGGGCGCTTTAACTTCAAAAAGTCAGGTAGCAGTCCAAAGTGGACTCATGACAAATACCAAGGGGACGGGATTGTTGAAGATGAAGAAGAGACCATGGAAAATAATGAAGAAAAGAAGGACAGACGCAAAGAAGAAAAGGTAGAAATTTTCAACTTGTTAGTGGTTCTGACATGTTCTTTTGTGTGAGTTTGTTGGGCCAGTTATTTGATTTTTAGATACCGTGATTATTTTGAATTATTTTCACTCTTCATATCTTTGCTAATCTTCATTTTCTTTCTCTTTTTTTTTTTTTTTAGGAATAGGGAATCTGAAGTAAGATTGCAACAGAGAACAGAACTTGCACCCACCATTTTTTTTTACATGATTTTTGTTTTCAAATAAGAATGTAAGCATTTTACTTAAATTTTACTGTTTGCAAGTAGTCTAGAGAAATTTTGTTTTGAATCTTCAAATATCTTGAAAAATAGTAGAATGTATGTTGAAAATTGTACTGAAATAAAGTAGAAAATTGTTACGTACCATATTTGTAACTATCAACTTTTAAAAAATATATACTTTTACTGTTTTTGTTACATGCATTGTAATTCTGCTTTGTCTATAAGATATGGTCAAGTACAGCTCTGTGAAAGTTCTGATTCTCTCCCCTCCCTGTTTGTGTTAATGTTTATTCTGAAGTAAACGTTAGCTCTACATACAAATCCCTGAAGAGGAATTGTCTATAGAGACCACACTAATTATTTTAACTGGTTGCATCTGTTTAACATTCTCCTTAACTCAAACACACTACATTGTAGGGTGACTAATTTTTGAAATGTACCATGGAAAAAGTTGTTATTTTGGTAAACTAAGCTAATTTAACATCTCATCAAATGTTTAAGATGGAAAAAGAAGCTTTGCCAATAGCTCAAAAGCACTAGCTGTTAAAAGTTAAATTGAAAGGTATGAAAAAAATTTTTTCTTAAACTGAAAGCAAGCAGTGGACTATAAAAAAACATTTTTAGGAGCCTTTACCATTTGCATTCAAAATTCAATGTTCTCTGTTTTTCTTTGAAAATTTGAGTCATGGTCTTAGATATCAGTTCTTTGAGAGAGGAAACTGGTTTGTAATAGTATAAACAAAACCCCCATTCCTACTGAACGTCTTACTTAAAAAAGAAAAACAGAACAAAGCCTGTAATTCTGATATTGGTATGGAAGAGGATTATTCTGCAGAATAACTTGATAAGGTTAAAAAGATGTGTACCTGACGTCATATCTCACATACTTATTTGAGCTTTTAGACAGGTGAATCACTAGTTCATAGTCTAACCATAAGGAATAATAGGCAAACAGAATATACTGCTCATTAGTAGTATTTTAAGGAACTTGTTTTCCAAGTGTCACTAATAAAGAGATTTGACAGGAAGTTTGTCATAGCATTGATCTACCTTGTTTTTCCCCACCCCACCCCACCCCCACTATTTCAGTTTCAGTTTGTAAAATGGGTTTTTCTTTTTCTTCCCAAGGGTTCTGTTCTTCAGGAAGATAATCTTTCAAATGTGAATTGCCTTTATGTTTATGATGATATCTCTTAGAAGGAATGAAAATCGGAAATAGTAAAATTTCAGTGCTAAGTCTGCTCTGTGAGCATAATATAAAAGTAGTCAAATTTCATTTTGTTAATTCAGCAACTGAATTAGTTGTATTTGTTTGCATTAAAAGATAATGATTATTGTGTTAGTGTAAACTTAAGCATTTTATGTGTATGGCTTGTTCATACTCACTGATGATTTGGGATGCTTCTGGCACCTTGATTGCAGTCAGAGGCGTTTACCTAACAGCTATATGAGGGAAAAATAGAAAAACAAAACTCAACAAATGTGATGTTCGTGGCCCTAAAATCCTTAAGCAATGCATGATTTCTCTTATTTTGTTTTTTCGAAATTGTTTGAGCAGAAAGGAAACACTGTAAAAACAAGTATATGTTGCATTGATCAGGACATAACTAATACTCTCCTAGTCAGCATAGCACGTAATTACATGCTGAAGCAACATGGATTTGATTTCCAACACAGGAAAATTTTCACGACCATTTTATTTTATTCAAATAAATTTAGCTTTTATTTTAACAGTTATTACTTGGTTCGATACTGAATCTCTGTGCATGACTATAAATGTGCAGTTTTGCTTTTCCACATAAGAGAAGTGGAAAGGGGAATTTACTCAGAAATTATTTAATAGGGAGTAGGAATAAAGCTACCTAAGTCCTATCAGCAGGTTACAAGTTCAAGTGCATTGCTTTAACCCACATGTACTCATATTTGGTTACTTGGATTAAATAAAATTGAGGGGAAGAGTATCCTGTTAGAATATCGTGGGAAGGGGGATTGTGAAAACACTTCAGTAGAATGCCATTGCGGCTGTTATCTTTGTTTTAGAGCCAAGCATACAAAGAAGCCTGTGTGATACCTTTAAACCACAATTCAACTCTACACTTAATGACATGTTCTAAAAGCTGAATGGTTGCTCTTGATAAGGATATTTGTTTACAAGTGCCAGAAAATAGTAGCTGTTTGATAACCTGCATTAATACATTTCCTTTTGCTTAAGAGAAGGAAAATAAAAATAACCAAAGGATATTTCTAGAAAGGATTAAGAAAGCTGTTTAAGAAGGCCATGACTCAGTCTTTAGCTGTGTACACTTTTCAACATCCTAGAAATTTTAATATAAAAAGCAAAATTTGTTTTTCCTACTGCAGCCTACTTTTGGGAATTACCATTTTTCCCTTTTGTCACAGTTAAAATCAAGTGTTGGGAATTCAATTACAATTTGAGTAAAAATATACCCAATAAGAATGAATGTAGATGGCTAAACGATTCTTACTCAGTGTGATGTATAATGCAACAGGGACCCTTGTAAATTGTCATATGCCAATAAAATGTCATAAGTGGTAATAGCTGTTGTTTGTTTACCTGATTTTGAGACTATGTCTGTGTTCTATACAGCTGATGTCAATGGCTCATGTCTAATTTTAGGATACCAGCTCATCTGTTAGTAAAGTTACTAGTATGATGGGGTTTTTGGGGAGATCAGTAAATACTCTATAAAACTGTTCAAATTCACATCTATTTTTTTCTTTTTTCCCTGGAAACATGGGAAGTGTTACAGTGGTGATTGTAAGCCATTGTTAATACAGGAATTCCAGATTCTAGTCTAGCCCTCCTGTTCATGTGTTTATACAGGAACTGTCAGCTATAAATTATGATGGAGACATCAGCATTACTTCTGTTTCTAAAAATGTAGTAATTAACTAAAAAATGGTCTTTTTTTTTTTTTTTGGTATCTTAGTCTTTGTTCACTTTGAGTTAGAACTGGTGTAATTCTTAACTTCGCCTAACCCTTTTGTAAGTTACTTGAAATATAAAGTGACCATTCTGTAACTTGAAACAATTTTCACAGAAATTTGTGTGCTAAGTCAGGTAATATTTTGATTAATACAAATGTTAAGTTACTCCTTTCTCTGTATATTTAACTACACTGGATAATTTTAACATGTATCAGCTACCTACATAAAAGTATGCCATCTTATTTATTAAGGACTTATTTTCATAAGATAGTTGCTTTTTTTCTTTTTGGTTTTTTTTTTTTTTTTGTGACCACAGCATGAGGGAATCTTAGTTCCCTGACCAGGGATCAAACCTGTGCTCCCTGCAGTGGGAGAGAGGAGCCCTAACCACTGGACGACCAGGAAATTCCTCTTTGACTTTTCAGCTGGAATCTCTGGGATATGCTTTGTTCCATGTGGAATGATATTCCTTTCACATTCAGAAAGAGAAGTACAGAGACCTGTCTGAATTTGTAACTTGCTTAAATAGGAAAGGAACATGGAGAAATTAACTTCACCCTCAGATTGTATTTGATTGGTTTCAGTCTATATAAGCAGTAGATTGTGATAGATCCTTTGACAGAATTTTAGAATATCTGTTACATAACATCTTGGGTTCTCAAAATATAGTTGAAATCATTTATAAATGTGAGTGTCAAGGGTCTGATTGTTCAGTTTATTGAAGTGGATATTAAAAATTTGAAGTCTGTTAATTTAAAGTGAAAATTTTATTTTGGAATCCAGGAATATATAGAAATTACTGTATTCCATTGTTTGACTTGAGAGCTTTAGTAGAGATTGTGTAAATTTATGAACTGGACTCAAGTTTCAGAATCATTCAGTAATGATTAGTGTCCGTTATGCAAATGAATCCAAAGTTGTATGTTAAATGTGCTAGTTCTCTTTATTGTTGTGTTACCTCCTCACATGTTTTTTCAAAAATGGATCCCAGTGGTTAAAAAGAACAGGCATTAGGCTGGCACTTTCCTGCAACTACTCGGAGAAAAATTCCAAATAATGTGTCTTAATTATAATGATCTGTATGTAAGACATTTATCTCAAGGACGTGTTAGGTGTTTGATAACAGTGAGCTGATTTGCAGTGCTTTTAAAGTGCAGAAGATAATCTTGATTCTTGAAAGTAGAAAACAATAAGTGGTTTTAATACTGTTCTAAGAATTGGAATCAGATTTTTCTTAGTAATCTTAGAGTTGCCCAGCTTGTTGATTGAATAATAATGAGCCCCAAAAGTAGATGATATATGTTTAAAATACGTAACCAACAAAAACATATTGTATAGCATAGGGAGGAACTGTGCTTAATATTCTGTAATAGCTTAAATGGGAGAAGATTTGAAAAAGGTACATGTATAACTGAGCCACTTGGTTGTATACCTGAAACTAACACAACATTGTAAATAAACTATAGTCCCATATAAAATAAAAAGCCTTCCCACAAACGCCACCCCATAAAATAAATTGGGACAAGCAAAAAAATGATAGTAAGTAAACCATAAACTTAGGTGAAGAAAGGATGTACATTCACAGTATGAAGTCTGTATTTGACAATGATAACTTCTTGGTACTATCATAGTAATTGCAAATGTATGGCTTGTGAAAAGCCACAAAATTACCACTCTCAACCTCCAGAATGGTGGTTTATTTGTAATCTTCCCTAATCCTTGATTATGGGAGGTCATAATTTTTCTGGCTTATTTGTATTAGAAAAGGAAACTTTTTGGAGTTTGCACACAGCTTGCAGAGTCTTAGTTCCCTAAGCAGGGATTGAGCCTGGGCCCTGACAGTGAAAGCGTCAGATCCTAACCACTGGACACAGGAAATTCTCTAGAAACTTAATTTCCAGGGTACTTCTGTGGCTGCTAGGAGGGGAATGTTAAATGCACTTGGATTTTTTTTGAAAGCAGTTGAATATCATCACCAAATGGAGTCATAAAACAATACTTAAAATATGTAATTTAGAGACTTCCTTGGTGGTCCAGTGGTTAAGAATCTGCCTTGCAATGCAGGGACACAGATTTGATACCTAATTGGGGAACCAAGATCCCACATTGCCATAGAGCAACTGAGCCCATGTGCCTAAACTGCTGAATCCAGGGCCCACAACTAGAGAGTCCCCGTGCCACAATCAAAGGTCTTGTATGATGCAACTAATACCGGAGGCAGCCAAACAATATTTTAAAAACAAATTTCACTGGTTAATGTCAGTATACAGTGATTTTATGTTTACATTTGGTGATGATACTCAACTTTCAAAGTCAACATGTGGCTCTTTTCACCCCTGTGATAACTGGTAAAGATGCTCATCACATTTACCTCAGTTACTGCAGCAGTCTTCTCATTTGGAAATCTTGACCTTTAAATTTCTTTTTTTAATGGCCATCAGTGAAATGTTTTTCAATTGAAAAAAAGTTTTAAACTAAAATTGATTTCTTGTTGCCTAAATCTTAGGATGAACTACAGGAATTTTCTGTGAGTTTTTTTTTTTTTTTTTTTTTTTTAAATCGTTTGCCTTATCCTACTCCTTGTTCATTTATCTGTCTTAAAATCTTATACCTTAGCGAAAAATCAGAAAATTCCTCTTGTCCTTACTCTTTCAGGCTGGCAACTCCTGCTTATGTGTCATTCTTTGCTAGAGTAAAATGTTTAATAATTAGCATTATATGTTGTGTAGGACATAACATACTATGGACAGGCTGTTACACACTTGGTAGAATGTTAACATTGTATCCTGCCACATTACTTAAGGTAATTACAATAATTGGAGTCCTCCTAATCACCTAAAATTGAAGTTTGTGTCAGAAGACTAATGGGGTTTGTAACTGGGCAGTTCACAAGATTAAGTACCTAACTTTCTAGCCTTTGTTCAAACTAGCCCTCAACCTCCATTTATTCACTGGGAAAGTATTCCTAGCATTGGGTTTAAAGTTGAATCAAAATTTCTTGCTCTTGAGAATACAGTACCTAGTGTGATGATTAACAGTAATGTATTATTAATGATTCTGGGAAAATATATATATAGAGATAATAAAACCAAAGGTGACAAGCTTTTCCTATTAACCTGCAAGTTGCGGGATGGGGACAGATCACCAACCTGCCTGGTACTGATTCCTGTGTGAGTAAAAGTAAGAGTTGGGTAGCATCTGACAGGCTGGAAAAGGAGGTTCTCAAATGAGCCTGCTAAAACAGGGGCTTTGTCCCCTCCAGGAGTGAGCACAAGGCACCCACAGTAAGGCCTGGAGAGACTGGAGCCCTTGACCTCAGAGAACTCTTAAAAGTAGACCTGTCAAGACAAGACTCCCTTTTATTTTTTATTTTTATTTATTTATTTTTTTAAAGACTCCCTTTTAAGGACAGGACCCGACAGTGAGGAAAGGACTGAAAGGAATCTTAATGGGCAGAGTAGAGACAGGAGATGAAAAGGGCCTAGATTCAACTGGGAGAGGGGAACACAGCCAGGAAGATCTTGGAATGCATGCCACCATATTTTCAAACACCACTAAATGACAGAAAAGGTAGAAAAGACTTACTGAATCCTGCATCATTCTCAAAGTTCAGGACAGTAATTTCACTTAAAAGTCATAGAAAAATAATGTCATGTTGCATAAAAGATTAGCAAGGTGTGGTATGTATGACTGTTTTGGTACACATAAAAATGGAGGAAGGATCTCTGAAGAGTTAGAGGAAAGTTGTCAGCAAGACATTCATGGAAGGTGTAGCATTTGACCTGGGCCCATCTTGCACTTGGATCAGTTGAGTTCTATTAATAGTGCAGCCTGAAGGAGGTGTTAGTACTACTGGTTTTCCTTCTCATTCTTTCAAGGGATATTTTGCCTTTTGGCCCTATTGTGTGCTGTTTGATACCAGATTGGAAAGAGGAAGTTACAAGATCATGATTTATTTGCTGATCCATTTATTTCCTGTTAGATTTGTCCAGCAGCCCTCTCCTGCTCCCTTCATCCTATCTAGCTTATACTACTGGGCCTATGACTTTAAGCACTATTGTTCTGCCAGTTTCTTAGTGTCAAATCATTCTTGGTATCTGTTTTCTCTTAAGCATATAGAAGAATTTTACTCAACAAACTCTTAATTGAATGCTCATCAAATATACCAGGTATTCCTCTAAAATGCTGGAGATGCAGCATGGGTCAAGACAGAGTTCCTGTTCTGGAGTTTAGTTTGGCAGTAGGTAGAGCATAAATACTACATGGTCTGAGTACTGTAAAGAAAAATAAATCATGAAAAGAGAATGGAGACATGCTATTTATATGGTGTTCAGAGAAACCTCAGGTCTCCACTAGAATGTAACTTCCAGGAGGGTAAGGATCTTAGCTACCTTGCTAATTGCATTATCTGTGGTCAGAATGATGCCTTGCACATAGTAGACATCCAGTGTTAGCTGAATGAATACATGTTGTGGACACAGAGAAATTTGTTGGAAAATTCTCCCACTTAAAAATTGTGTTGGTCAGCAGGAGACAATCTTAAATTATTAAGTTACTCCAATGCATTTCATGCTGAAATATGAAAAGCAGGAGCTGTAGTGTCTCATAAAGCCCATTAACTTAAGATCAGAACTGAAAATTGAGATATCAACTGCCAGGACTTGGTCATCGCTTAACCATCATCGGCTAGACCAGGTCAGCATACGTCTCATATTTGATAGCCTAGATAACCTGGAGCATTTCATGAATGCTGCAGATTTCTCGGTGACAGTGTTTAAGCACCTGCTAATCCCTTAAACATAAACAGGGCTTCCCTGGTGGCTCAGTCGGTAAAGCGTCTGCCTTCAATGCGGGAGACCTGGGTTCGATCCCTGGGTCGGGAAGATCCCCTGGAGAAGGAAATGGCAACCCACTCCAGTACTGGAATTGCCTGGAAAATCCCACGGATGGAGAAGCCTGGTAGGGCACAGTCCATGGGATCGCAGAGTCGAACATGACTGAGCAATTTCACTGGTTCACTAGTCCCATAAACAACAGATGTTCGCTGAATGGACGAATGATTAAACAATAAATCGCGACACTCCACGACAAGCGTACTTGGGAGAGGGGTCTGTATGTAGAGGACGACACACTTTCCCTGCGATGATCTGTACGGGGCACGAACTCGGGATCGTGAGCCTGGCCCAGAGGCCATAAGATTCCACAACGCCAGGCTTCCTACGCAGGTATTTGACAGCGCCGGGGAAACCTAGAGACACGTTCTGAGCATGCGTCGCCATTTTGAGCTATCTGCCACGCCCACCCGTTGACTCTAAGCTTCCATTGGCTGCCCCGCTGAAGGCCCGCCTTCTTGAGGGAAAAGGACATTCTGTGGGTCTAAATAACCTTCCGTAACCAATCACAAGCAGCGATCTAAAGGTTTGTCCAATGACATCGGGCTTGGGTCAAGGCCCGCGGAGTTTAATTTTCGTCCTGGGACGCGGAAGTAGCGGTCTTGTCTAAGTCGCAGGCTGAGTGTCGCACTGGAGGAAGGCCGAGTCTTCATCCCGGTTACCCCGCCTGGGTGAGGGGCTTCAGGGACAATTCCTGGGCCAGTGGAGGTGTTTCCGCCCGTGGCAGACAAGCCGGGGCGCGAGTGCGGGCACGTGTGGACCTCTAAGCGCTCCTGAATCGGGACGAGAGCACGCCTGGCCTCGTCCTCTGCGGATTCCGCCGCGAGGTTCCTTAATGACTGCAGCTTAAAGTTCCCGCGGTTGCCAGGAGGCTGGGCTTCGGAGGAAGGTGAGCCAGGCGACGGCGCTCACCGAGCGGAGAGACCCCGAGGCGGCTTGGGGCCAAAGGGAGTGACGTAAGCCGGAACTAGTCTCGGTCTGTTACTTAGTAGTTGGGTGACCAAGTCACGTCACCTGTCTGGGCTTCATACTCCTTATCTTTAGAATGAGCGAGGAGAGATGGGTGGTGCGCCTATAGTCCGTAAGGAAGTGTTATTATTCCTTTTGTTTGGTCAAAGTCTCTAGTCGGCCGCCTGCCTGCCCTCGAGGAAGGGCTGATCTCATCCCTGCTTAGTCTCAGCCGTAGCTTTCGGAGGGAGGCGAAGCTTTCGGCTCTCGCTGTTGCAACTAAATTGAAGGCTTCCTGCTAAGTTTCCAGCCTATCCTTGATTGATATTTATTAACTAGGTGGCGCGGTGGTAAAGAATCCGCCTGCTGATGCAGGAGATGTGAGTTTGATCCCTGGGCTGGGAAGATCCCCTGAAGGAGCCTATGGCAACCCAGTATTCTTACCTGGAAAATTCCATGGAAGGAGGAGCCTGGTGGGCTACAGTCCACGGGATCTCAAAGAGTTGGACACGACTGAGCAGCTGAGCGCTGCGTCCCTTAAGAGGTTCAAAAAATCCTATGAATTTTTAATGCAACTTAACTGATAAATTGAAGTTTTTTTTGTTTTTGTTTTTTAACCCAGCCCTTCCCCATTCCCCCATTCCTCTTTTTCTCTCCTCACCTCAAAATAATGCTGGCCAGAAAGATTAGTTTCATTGATGGTGTAATGTGTAACGAAGGCTTTTTTGTTTGTGTGTGCAGCAGTTATTTATCAAGAGTAATGTTTTCTTATTTTTTTCCCCTTAAGGTATCAAGAAACAATGTTTCTTTGAATTTGCTTCTGTATTTGCCTCATCAATGTCATTCATATTGAGTATCTTACGAGAGATGCTGGAATATTTTGGTGTTCCCATAAACCAGGTAAATGGTTTTTAATGGATTTGAATGAACCTGTTGTATTTGGAGTCTTATTTTGGAAGTGATTTATATGTCAACATTCAAGGCAAAATTGTTATTTCTGTATAAGGTGTAACAAAGGCAAGTTTGCAATAGTGTAGCTTTGATAATTTGAGTTAAAAAAAGGATATGATTATTAGGAACCTATTTACTTGAAGGGTCAAAAGCTGATGAAAGATCGAAACCAAGCAAAAGATAGACATGACGAAGTGAAAGACAGACATGACCCTCGTAGATAAAATATTTAAAAAATTCTAGTGGTTTTATTTAAGGTAATGTGAACCTGAAACTAACACAACATTGTCAGTCAACTGTCAGCCAGTCAGTCAGTTCAGTCGCTCAGTCATGTCCGACTCTGCGACCCCATGAACTGCAGCACGCCAGGCCTCCTTGTCCATCACCAACTCCCGGAGTCCACCCAGACCCATGTCCATTGAGTCGATGATGCCATCCAACCATCTTATCCTCTGTTGTCCCCTTCTCCTCCTGCCTTCAATCTTTCCCAGCATCAGGGGCTTTTCAAATGAGTCAGCTCTTCGCATCAGGTGGCCAAAGTACTGGAGTTTCAGCTTCAACATCAGTCCTTAATAAAAAGTTGAAAAAAAAGTGTTTGACATTTGTTATAGAATGATGAGTTATATATTTCAGCAAATTCAGGAGAAAGGTTGACTTAGGTGTGAGAATCGTAAATCAGATTTTGTCTACTTACTGAGAAGCTATGACATCTAAGATCTAAGACAATATGCATAGTTCTGGAGGTGATGCAGAGTAGCAACGCATCTTTCTTGTGTTCATTATTCTTATAGTGTGAGATATGAGAAACATATACATATAGCTATAAGAGTACATATAAGACAAAATAATAAAGGGGCATACAGAAAGTGGGCAAATTGTTGCTATTTGGTGTGGTGAATTAGAATAGTCAAGGATAAATAAAGGATTTTGAACAAAAGTAAGTTGAAGAACGATGGAGCCATTAATAAAAATGGACAGCTCAGTATGAGGAACTACTTTCTCCTAGGGAGATAAGGTAAATCTGTTGGAATATATAAATACAAATATCTTGCAGATAATTAGATATGTGGTTCTGGGTGTAGGAAAGAAAAGAGATTGAGATTTGGAGTTATCTGTGTACTTCTGTTATTTGATGATAGAGGATGTCCATCACAAAGCATTTTGAATTTCAGAATTGGGGAGGTTAAAAATAACAAAGACCAAGTGGTAGCTGAAGACTTGCTAATCCATAGTTGCTGCTGGTTGGTTATCAGATTACCGGTGGCGTTAGGGGTTTCTGCAGGGGGAGAGTGGCAGCCGAGCTGTAGCAGTTTGAAGAATGGTCCAGGAAGGAAAGTGGCTTCAGCAGTCTTCAGTGTTAGAGGCAACTTTGTGTTTGTAAGCATTTTATCCTTAATCATAGAAAAAAATTAAGATACAAGTGAGAGAACGATTGAGCAGTGCCCTGGAGAAAGTAGTTGGTCAGGGAACAGAAGTAAATAAGGCCTTGGAAGGAAGAAGGATGCTCAAAAGTAGAATAAAAGTCTCAAAATAATGCCATTTGCAGCAACATGGATGCAATTCGAGATTATCATACTAAGTGAAGTAAGTCAGAAAGAGAAAGACAAATATCATGTGATCTCACTTATAAGTGGAATCTAAAATATGGTATAAATGAGCCTATCTACAAAACAGACTCACAGATATGAAGAACAGACTTGTGTTTGCCAAGGGATCGGGAGAGGGAAGGAAGAACTGGGAGTTTGGGATGAGCAAATGTAAAGTATTATATGTAGGATGGATAAAGACGATCACACTGTTTAGTGGCACAGGGAACTATATTCAGTATCCTGTGATAAGCCATAATGGAAAAGAATATAAAAAAGGAATGTCTGCGTGTAACTGAGTCACTTTGTTGTATAGCAGAGGTTGACACAACATTGTGGATCAACTATACTTTAACTAAAAAAAACTAATAAAATTGCAAACAGCACCATCAAAAAAGAGTAGAATTAAAGTGAGAGATGGTGGAGAGATTTTATATGGAGAGAAATGAAAGGTGAAGTATGTTATATCAGTCACTGGTTTTCTGAAGAGCAGAGGCAAGACCACTTGCAGATAATGGAAATGGTAGCCTTGGGGATTTCAGAGATGGGCAATTGCTCTGGGTGACACAGTAGTGAACAAAACATGTTATGAAGAGGTTGCAGAATACCCAGCGGAAGTTGTCTTTCTAAATGTTATTTTCTTATTTTTTTTTCTCTAGCTAAGAGTAGTTCATCTACTCTTAGATGAATGGGGTGGTTCATCCATTAGTAACACAAGAACAGTATCAAAAGAATGAACCATTTTGGGGTAATAATGAACATATCATCACTATGAACACAGCTAGTGGAGGTGATGGAATTCCAATTGAGTTATTTCAAATCCTAAATGATGATGCTGTGAAAGTGCTGCACTCAATATGTCAGCAAATTTGGAAAACTCAGCAGTGGCCACAGGCCTGGAAAAGGTCAGTGTTCATTCCAGTCCCAAAGAAAGGCAATACCAAAGAATGTTCAAACTACCGCACAATTGCACTCATCTCACACGCTGGTAAAGTAATGCTCAAAACTCTCCAAGCCAGGGTTCAGCAATACATGAACCATGAACTTCCAGATGTTTGAGCTGGTTTTAGAAAAGGCAGAGGAACCAGAGATCAAATTGCCAACATCCACTGGATCATTGAAAAAGCAAGAGAGTTTCAGAAAAACGTCTATTTCTGCTTTATTGACTATGCCAAAGCCTTTGACTGTGTGGATCACAATAAACTGGAAAATTCCGAAAGAGATGGGAATACCAGACCACCTGACCTGCCTCTTGAGAAACCTGTATGCAGGTCAGGAAGCAACAGCTAGAACTGGACATGGAACAACAGACTGGTTCCAAATAGAAAAAGGAGTAGGTCAAGCCTGTATATTGTCACCTGCTTATTTAACTTATATGCAGAGTACATCATGAGAAATGCTGGGCTGGAGGAAGCACAAGCTGGAATCAAGATTGCAGGGAGAAATATCAATAACCTCAGATATGCAGATGACACCACCCTTATGGCAGAAAGTGAAGAGGAACTAAAGAGCCTCTTGATGAAAGTGAAAGAGGAGAGTGAAAAAGTTGGCTTAAAGCTCAACATTCAGAAAACTAAGATCACGGCATCCGGTCCCATCACTTCATGGCAAATAGATGGGGAAACAGTGGAAATAGTGTCAGACTTTATTTTTCTGGGCTCCAAAATCAGTGCAGATGGTGATTGCAACCATGAAATTAGAAGATGCTTACTCCTTGGAAGGAAAGTTATGACCAACCTAGACAGCATATTAAAAAGCAGAGACATTACTTTGTCAACAAAGGTCCATCTAGTCAAGGCTATGGTTTTTCCAGTGGTCATGTATGGATGTGAGAGTTGAACTATAAAGAAAGCTGAGCGCTGAAGAATTGATGCTTTTTTTTTTTTTTTTTTTGCTATTAACAACTTTTATTAAAATTGGTTTCTAAGAAAGAGAATGATTTCAAGTTTAAAGAAAAGTGTAACTAAATTAATGCACATCCATGTATCAAACTGTTAAACATTAGGCCTCATGAACTCAATCCAGGATTTCACAACCAGTCAACCGATTCTTCACGTCATCAGAATCACTGTCTGAACAGACACTCCTCCCCGGCCTCAGGCGAGCCCCGGGGCCCACAGGTGAATGCAGTGCCGGTGCCCCCCCCACGGCTACAGCGACTCCTTCACAAGCGAGGCCACCACCTCACTCACTCTCACGTCGTGAGGTGGAGTGTGACGTGGAATCCTGATGTTTCTGTTTGGCTGCTCCAGACAGGAGTGGACCAATATTTACTACTGCTTTTGAACTGTGGTGTTGGAGAAGACTCTTGAGAGATCCTTGGACTGCAAGGAGATCCAACCAGTCCATCCTAAAGGCGATCAATCCTGAATGTTCATTGGAAGGACTGATGTTGAAGCTGAAACTCCAATACTTTGGCCACCTGATGCGAAGAGCTGACTCATTTGAAAAGCGCCTGATGCTGGCAAAGATTGAGGGCAGGAGGAAAAGGGGACGATGGAAGATGAGATGGCTGGATGGCATCAGCGACACAATGGACATGATTTTGGGTGGACTCCGGGAGTGGTGATGGACAGGGAGGCCTGGTGTGCTGTGGTTCACGGGGTTGCAGAGTCGGACATGACTGAGCGACTGCGCTGATCTGAACTGAACATATCATGGAAACAACTTGATAATCCCTACTTAGTAGGACAGTCAGTGAAGTTAGCTGGAGGGTGCCAGAGCAGAAATATAAGAGGGAGGTGAAATCATAGGAGTGGTGAAGATGGTTAGTGGCAATGAAGGAATGAGAGAGAAGGACAGAAGTTTGGCAGGATGGGAATTGCAGAGCAAGACATTCACATTAACCAAGAATTACATGACTGTGTGTGACAATAGTGGCCCTCACTGTAGTGAAGTGTCTAGGCCTGTGGTTCTTAGCAAGGGTGCACCTGTGAGTGATCTGCAGAACCACAGAGATAATAATGTTAATTAAGTCAGGCATCTGTATCATAGGCTGTACTGATCAGTGTGGTTGTCACTTTTAAATACTTGAAATGTCTAAGTTGAGATCTGTTACAGGTATAAAATATACAATGGATTTTGAAGATTTAGTCTGAAAAAAATAATGTATTATAAAATAATGTCATTGTTTTTAAAAAATATTGATTTCACATTGACATAATATGCATATATGAATTAAATACATTAAGTAAATTAATTTCACTTGTCTCTTTCTACTCTTCAAATGTAGCTACTAGAAAGTTGTATGAGCTGTTTGTATGTTTTGGATATTATCCAGTTGTTGGTTGCAAATGTTTTGTAGGTTGTCTTTTTGTTTTGTTTATGGTTTTCATGTGGTGCAAAAGCTTCTGAATTTGATTAGATCCTGTTTGTTTGTTTTTGCTTTTATTTCTTTTGCCTTAGGAGACCAATCTGAGAAAATATTGCTAGAATTTATGTCTGAGAATATTTTGCCTATGTTCTGTTCTATGAGTTTATGGTATCATATCTTATGTTTAGGTCTTTAAATCATTTTGAGTTTATTGTTATGCGTGGTGTAAGGGAGTGTTCTAATTTCACTGATTTGCATGTAGCTGTGCATCTTTCCAACACAACTTGCTGAAGAGACTGTCTTTTCTCCATTGTATATGCTTGCCTCCCATATCATAGGTTAATTGATCGTGCATGGGTGGGTTTATTTCTGGGCTCTCTGTTCTGTTCTATTGATCTACATGTCTGTTTTTGTGCCAATACCACAGTAAGTAAAGCATTCTTAAATTGTCTAGGGCATGATTTATTTATTCACCTCTTTAAAGGAAATTACATGAATATACTCTGTATTACTTCATTGCTTGAGAAATTGACATTGTCAATTTTTAAAAATTAATAAAGTTCCCCAGGATATTTGGTCATTATCAGAAATAAAAGGAAATGAATTTGTGGTGCTTTCGCAGAAGATCTTCCTGGAATGTGCTTATGTTAACTTCCCCCCTCTGCTGAACTCCCCTGTACCCTTGCTTTTTAAAAAGTACATGTGAATAGTTTGATTCTTTGAAGAAAATAATTTAAAAGCATGCTATTCTATATTTAAAAAAAAATGCTATTCTATCTTTAACATTTGTTCTTTTCATAAACAGTATAAACATGCTCAATATAGTACTACTTTTTAAATAGTGATTTATGTTTAAATAGGTTTTACACATTTGGGAAAACAAAGACTATGGATCAGCTCGGAGTATTGTTCGTATCATTGGGAAATTTCTTCCTTTAGAACCTTGTCCCAGGCCTAATTTTGAGGTAAGTCAGTCAACGTGTATTATTTAAGTACCATGTATAAAAATTTCTATAGGGAAATAGGGACATAGACTGGAACAGAAGAAGAAATGTTTCCTGCAAACCAGAAACCTGTAGCTTATCTTGGGAACAAGTGATTTCACCTGTGTTTTTGTCTTTATTACTTTAAATAATTATATCCCAAGATTGGCAGATGTGAAGAAATCCGAGTCGTTTCTTTGATTTTTTTTAGTCTGTGTTTTATGTTGGATGACATTCCTGGGGAGAGAACGGCGCCACACGCTCAGACTTTAGAACTGGGTTTTCCTGAGTCCTTTTGCTTGCGAACAGGTGTATGGTTTTCTCTTGCATATCCTTTTTCCTTTGCACACTTGTGAAATTTTCACACTTGTGGAGTTTAACTTGTGTAAGTGGTTTCCACAGGCGTTCGTCTCGCCCTGACTTCCCGCAGAGCTCTGACTTTCTTTTCCCTTTTTCCCTTTAGCTGGTTCCGCTCTTGAACTCTATGGACCCGGCTAACTGTGGATCTGTAGTTCCGTCTTTTGCTGACGTTTGGTGTGTGGCACATGATGAGGAAGCCAGTTATCTCAGATTTCGGTAATTTTTCTACATATCTTGCAAAAGTGGGGTGTGGGCTACAATCTGAATTCTTGCCCGTGTTGAAGTGTGTTCAGACTAAGTGAGCCTTTTCATTTATTTTGTGTATCTCTAGTACGCTGAGTCCTACCAATGTCTTCATGATAAGGATGACTGGTGTTTTTTCTCATTTTTGGCTTGTTTTTCTTAATGCACGTTTAAACCTGACCCAGGCCTATGAAGGAATGATATTAAAAGGATTTGAAGATCACCACATTCATTTTTAGGAGAAAGCTCTTTCCTGTATACTAAATACTGGATTTTTTTTTTTAAATTATTTATTTCTGGCTACTCCAGGTCTTTGTTGCTTTATGTGGGCTTTCTCTAGTTGTAGTGCAGGGGCTCCTAATTGAGGTAGCCTCTTGTTGCAGAGCGTGGACTTGGTGAATTGCATCTTGTGGGCCCTAGAGCACAGGCTTCGTAGTTGTGGTGCACAATCTTATTTGCCCTTCGGCAAGGGGAATCTTCCTGACCAGGGATCGGACTCGTGTTCCCAGCATTGGCAGGCAAATTCTTAACCACTGGATCACCAGGGAAGTCCAATACTAGATCTATTTTGTTTTATATATTTAGCCAAAATTTATATAGTGTTTACTATGTACCAGGCAATGATGTTAAATATATTTCATCATTTGAATGTTTTACTGCTTGGGAATACAGGCTGTAAGTACAATAAAGGTCAATTATTCAAAAATTTCTGCTTAAATTTATTCTATGTAAAGCTGGTTTATAAATTTTCAAAAAATTAGAGCATTTACCCCAATTTAACATGGAATCCTTTCATGCCTTATATTCCAACTATGTAGAATTTCTAAATAAATTAACTTCATTTCTAAATAAATCCATTTGTACTATTTGACATTAATAGAACAGTTATAGGATAATTATTTTTGGTTTACAGTTTGAAAGCAAGATGTGTCCCTTTATTCACTGATCACTTTTGGTCACCTGCTAAAGGCAACATTCTGTTCTGGGTATTGAGAATACAAAGTTGTGTAAGATACTGTTTGTCCGCAGTGAGTCTACAGACAGTTACAAAGTAAAGAGTGCTATTCTGATTTTGTTGTAGTGTTTTTGTTCTTTGACTGAAAGAAATTATTTCTCTTAGAAAATTTTCCCTCCTCCATCTCTCTCTTTCCATTTTTTCCTTCATTCTACCCATAGAAATACTACATGGAAAAATGAAGAAGAGGAGAAAATTGCATCTTTTCATCCTTTGCAACTAGTTGAAGGTCCATTGACACCTGCTTTAAGGCATAACAAACCAAGAGAAAATGATTGGCCTGAAAGTGAAACTGCAATTAAAAAGATAGCTGCCCTTGAAGATGAGCTAGCTTTTCTTCGCTCTCAGATTGCCACAATTGTGGGACGGCAAGAACTGGGGAACAGTACAAAAGCTGGTAAGTAACGTTGGGTTTTCGTTTTGGTTGGATGATATTCCTCCAGTGTTTAAGTCAGTGCGGTTCCAGGTAAGAAAAGAGTGTTTGCTGCTAATATATCTTCTGGATGATATGGAATATGAAGGGATGTTGCATGTGTGTGTGTGTATGTGTATATATATTCAAACACTGATGTTTATTAAGAATAAATTAAGATGCATTTGCAGTGACCGGAATGGCTTTGGTTTAAAGAAGAGCTAGCTATGCTGCCAAAGATGGTAGTTTTATATTTAAAAGCCGATTTTCTAAGTACAGTTGTCCCTCAGCATTTTGGTTCTAGGACCCCTGTGGCCACCAAAATCCAAGGATGCTTACGTCCCTTATATAAGATGACATGGCATATTTGTATATGACCTGTCACATCCTCCATCTTCCTCTGTACTTTAAATCATCTCTCATTACTTATAACACCTAATAAAATGCAAATCATTGTAAATACAATGGAATTGCTATGTAAATGGTTGTTAGTGCGTGGCAGGTCAAGTTTGGCTTTTTGAAACTATTCTGGAATTTTTTAAAAAAATATTTTCAATCAGCAGTTTTTTGAATCTACAGATGTAGAGGATATGGCTGAGGATATGGATGGACAACTATAAGCTTTTCTAAGTCTTTAGAAAAGCGTTGGAAATTTAATCAGAGGGATGTATTAATTTGAGAGAAGAGTATAGATTTGAGGTTCATATATTTGTCGTTTGAAGTTATTGCTGCTATACTTCCGTCAAATCTAGGTGAATACTGTTTTCTAGATGATTCTTTCTAAAAGTTTTAGAGATGTGACTTGCTTTAAATAAAATATACATACACACACCATATCTGTATGTATGTAGAAACGTCTATATAAACACACATATGATTTGTTTATAACCCATATTTATATAGTATTATAGATTTATAATTTATATGAAAGACTATATAGTATATGTTACCATAGAATAAAAAATGAGATTAGATATACACTTTTTAAAAAGTAGTCATGTTACATATGATTTTAGGAGCAAATCTGTTGTGAAAAATTTAAGTATTTGGTACCCATCTTAGGCTCTTGCCTAGAAATATGTGCCTGGGTGTTTACAGTATCATCATAGAGTGAATATATCAGTTCGTGTGTTTCTAGCCACAAGCTGTTGATTGTGTTTTAGTTTTTGTAAACTGAGGATGAAATTTATATTGTAACTGAAAACATTTTTTACTTTCTCTTTGAAATGCATTCTCTCCCTTCCCCCTACACAAAGAATCCTAGTTGGTGTAAAAAGAAATCTACTATTTGCTTGACTGTTCCAGAAATTGCTAAGCAGATGGGGTTGATTCTCCTTCTTGGCCACCATGTCATTATTTTGATAGCATTATAGAAATTGTTCCTATTTTGATTCTAATTAGTGTTACATGTTATGTCGGAGACAGTTTTGCATCATTTTTCAACAGACTAAATTTTCTCTAGGTTTCTTGGACTTGAATGACAGGCCTAGTGGTTTTGGACAAAAGCCATCATCAGGGGCTACTCAACTCAATGTCAAAGAAGATTCGTTTTCAAGTTCAGTGCTTCCTTCTTCTCTTCCTCCACCACCGCCTCCTCAGATTTCTTCTGTACAGCCTCCATGTTCTTCTCTCAAGAAAATAGCATCTAATAATATTTGTGCATCAGATAATTCAACAACTGAAGTGAAAAATCTGCAACCAGATGCTAGGAAGACCAATTATAGTCATCATTCAAAACACCAGAAAAATGAAGATATTCCAAACATGTTGGATGTTCTAAAGGATATGAATAAGGTTAAACTACGTGCTATTGAAAGGTGTGTTGTCATAATTTGCAAAATGAACCAAAATTTAATCAGTGGTATTTAAAGAAATTATTTTATCAAACTAAACATATGTAAGTCTTCTCTTTGATTCTTCTTCACCCTAAATACTGCTCCCAGAGAGAATCATTTTCAAATTTTTGTGACTCTCCTAGTGTCTTATCTTCATATTTTTGAAACAACATTGTACTTTTTGCTATTTTTTGGTATTTTAGTTATATTTACTGGAATTGTTAGAAATCTGAAATACATTCTCTTAGACATTCTACCTCCTAACACACATGTACACATACACTTCTTATTACATCTTCCCAATATGGTTAAGTCACAGTCTAAAATCCATGTTCAGAATTTATATCCTTATTATAATAGTAATCATTCACAGGAAAGCCGTTTCATATACTACAATTACATTTTATTTGTTAACTAATTTTATTTTTTATGGCAGTTAACTGTTGCCTCTCTGAATTCCCCCCAGACCCTGGGAATCCCCTCTTGGAGCCCCCTGTCCTTCTCTGACCTTACTTGTGGTCCTAAGCCTGCTGCACTGTTATCCTCAGGATTTCCTTTGTCATCATGGGCATCCTGTTTGTCCAGTGCTGCATCACCTGTTTCCTGGGTGTTCCGTCTTCTGTAGCTTCCTGAGGAATGCATAAAAGCTAAATTATTTTAAGATCTTGTGTATCTGAAACTTTTTTTTTATTCTCACACTTGCTAGTTTGGCTGGATATATAATTGGCAGAAAATCATTTTTCCTCAGAATTTTGAAGACATTATCTCATTTCTAGCTCTCAGTGTTCCTGTTGCAAGGTTAATGTCATTTTAATTCCTGATACTATATATGAAACCTGTTTCCTTATTCTTGAAGCATTTGAGATCTTCTCTTTGATCCTAATGTTCTCAAAATTCATGACGATGAGCCCTGGAGTGTTCTTTTAAAATTTCTCACGCTGAGCACTTATGGACTCAATCAGTTGTCCCTTATTTTTGAAAATTTCTTAAAATATTTTTCTGATATGTCTCCTATTTCTTCCCTTTTCTTGAAACTCCTATTAGAAGTTTGAATGCCAGAATTATTTGTCTTATCTTCATATCTTTCCTCTACTGATTTCTTTCTCTTTGCTTTTTTATTATACTTCTAAAGAAAATCCTTTTCAGTTCTTCTATGTGTTTTTCCTGTTATAATTTTTTGAGGGGGAAGGCCACACTCAAATCTATATACCCTCAATTGTCCTCACTGCCACCTTTCACTTTAAGCCACCATTTTATATAATTTGGACTTTGGCAGTGACCTCTTAACTGGTCACTCTCTTTTCATTCTTGCCTCCTTGTCCATTCTCCGTATATGAATAATGACCAGAGTGATCTTTAAAAATTGAAGTCAGATCATGCCATTCCCCTGCTGAAAATCCTTTGGTGGTTTTCACTGTGCTTAGAATGACATCTTGACACCTTGCTGTGGCCTGGATTCAGCCCTTGTGTCTCTGACAGCCCGTCCTACTTCCCTTCTTTCTTCACTGCACTCCAGTTGTACCTGTTTTCCCTTTCTAACAGATGCCAGCCTCCTTTCTGATGCATCATTGGATGTTTACAGTAAAACTGACTGCTTGTCATTTCCTTAACAAGAATGGCAAATCCTTTAAGAGACTTATCCTCATCATCTCATCGAAAGTGCTTTATCCTAGCCACTATCACATTTCTCTCTTTTATTTATTTATTTTAAAAAATACTTATTTGGCTGCGCTGAGTCTTAGTTGCAGCATGCGAACTCTTAGTTGTGGCAATGGGATCTAGTTCCCTGACTGGGGCTCAAACCTGGGGCCCCTACATTGGGAGTGGGGAGTCTTAGCTACTGGATCACCAGGGAAGTCCCTCCCTCTTTTATTTTATTAACAGCACTAATTGCTGCCCCAGATGTTCTTGCTTACTTGTTCACTGATGAACTCCTGCCCCTAGAGTGTTCCATGGGAGCAGGATTACCTCTCTACCCCCAGAGTGTAAAAATGGAGCCTGGCAAAATAGTCAGCATTGAGACTGAATGAGTGAACAAACAGCCTGATGTTTTTCTTTTCATGAACTCTGTAGTCCTTTTAGAAGTTATTAAATATTTCTTTAAACTTTTCTACCCACTGGAGAATTAGAAAATGAAAAAACAAAGATGATATTTGATAAATCCCAGGTTCTAGCAGATGGTGGTAGAGCCCCATATGGTTTCTCAGCTTTCTGATTCCTAATCCATACATTTGTTATCCTAAGGCAAAACGTTCCAATCTATTGAAGACTGATTAGATTGTAGTACGTCGTGCTTATATTTCTGCTGTATAATGCTTATATTTTTGCTATGCTTGTCAAGGCTTCTGTGCGCACTTGCTTCAGTTGTGTCCACCTCCTTGTGACCCCGCGGACTGGGACCTGCTAGCCTCCTCTGTCCAAAAGATTCTCCAGAATTCAGTCGGAGTGGGTTGCCTTGCCCTCCCCAGGGAATCTTCCTGACCCAGGGATCGAACCTGTCTCTTACATCTCCTGCACAGGCCGGCGGGTTCTTTACCACAAGTGCCACCTGGGAAGCTCTTAGTAAGGAACTTAATACACAAAGTTTTAAGTTATTCCATTTTTTTAGGTCTCCTGGAGGCAGACCCATTCATAAAAGGAAAAGAGAAGACTCACCTTGGGATCCAGTGTCTCTAATATCCCATGCACTTAAGCAGAAATTTGCATTCCAAGAAGAAGATTCCTTTGAGAAAGAAGATAATTGTTGGGAGTCTTCTCCATTTTCTAGTCCAGAAACTTCAAGGGTGCGCTTATAATGTAAGGTTAAATTTTCAGTTTTTCTCATGCATATTGTTCATGATGTATCTTTACCTTCAAATTCTTTTGAAGTAATTATGTGGACTGAGCCATAAAATTGTTGATATGGTGTGCTGTTAATGTTCTGGTTGTTTGTACTGACTTTCACTTACATGCTCATTTTAGCTTTTAGCATACTATGATGTTTTTTGAGATAAAACATTTGATTTGAAAAATACTTATGCATAAGTTTATAATGGTTTATCCTGGACATGTGCTAACTTGACATTGCTGTCTATCACTGTCACCACCCAGTATGAACTGGGCGTCTGTAACTTTAAGAGGACCAGAAAGGAATGATGTAATAGATTCAACCTAACCATATTTAAATGTGAATACTCCCAGCATTTTTCCTGGTCACATGTAAAGGCTGGATTATTTAGATAAATAGAATATTTATAATTGTGCTTAACAAAGCAAGTGAGATCATAATTATCTTCAATGACCATGCTCCCTGGACACTGAAACAAATTCACAATATATTTCAACTCTTAACCCTGAAGATTGCTCCTTACTTGAAGCCTCTTTGCTTTACTTCGGATATAACCCTAATTTGGGGGGTGGTTTCCCATCTCATCGTTTCGTTGAGGAAGTAAAGAGGATTAAGCCATGGGAACAAGGGTGGAGTGAAAGAGGGACAGAGTCTAACGTCCAGTGGGTGTCACTGGCTTGGCAGAGGAGGAGGGACGGAAGCCGAAAAGCAGATGAGAACTCAGCGCAGCAGAGCAGGGGAGAGCTGTTCTCCTCTGTCAGTTCCGGCAGAACTGAGGTCTCACCTTCCGTGTCCTCAGCCCTGAGCGCTGTGCCTGACACATAGCCCGCTCTCAGACAACTACTTACTATTGAATGAGTTAAGCTTCAAAGGGTCATTTGGTGCTATTCTGTTTTTTACATCAGAATAATGTATTAAACATTTGCTTTATTTCAGTTTGGACCCCCGTCTCTCAAGTCAGAAGTATGTTGAACTGAAGGAAGAACCTACAAACCCAGCAGGTGTAGACCAAGCCATGAGCAACAGGGGCTGTGTCTACCCCTCGAAGGCAGGCCTGCAGAAGTATACCGACAAGCCTCTCCCTGCCTGTGAAAGGATTGCGACTCCTGTTAATGAATTTAAATGTAGTCCGTACACTGGGGTATGTTATGCAAAGGTCAGAAGGATGCTGACCTGTGTCTGGTTTTTATAAGATCCAACAGTTAACGGGCTACTGATGATAGTCAGGTATATGGATCTTTTTCATTTTTTCCCACATATGTTAAGTTTATTAAAGCTGAATAAATACTTTGAATGATTTTCCTAAGAGCTAAATAGTAAACGATTTAATGTTTCTCATTTGAGAACGGTAAGACTTCATTATAAGGTAACAGAAAACATTTAGTGGATTAAGAAAGTAATGCAAACTAAGTCTGTATTGTACTACACAGCCGATGACGGTACATTTGGATTTTTAAAAAAGATTTCTTAAATCAGTTATGACTTGCTTATTTAAGCGTCTTTGACTCTTTTAAAGATTGGTAGTGATGTGGTCTACCTGGCCTCCAACAACTTGGAGATTTTCAAAGAATATAAACTTATAATTTTTTCACTAAGAGAGTCATACTTTGGATCATAGATTGAACCCTCCAAAACACTTGAGGTGATAAAGAATTATTCTTAGAAGCTGATTTTGATTGTTAAATGCTCAACTGTAGAAGTATTTAAAGAATCTTCCTGATAAGTTTTGCCTACACTTGCTATGTAAATATGTACACCTGTCATTTTATTTCCTTTGTTCTTTATTGTGCTCTGTTCCTTTGTAAGTAAATACACCTTTTTGAACTTACTTGTGTTTTATAGCGCTTCAAGTTCATGTTTTCTTCTCACTACATTTAGGAAGTCTGAACTTTTGGGGTGAAAGAGGGTTGTGTAGTTAGTTTCTTGGTCAATACAATGAAACACTTAAGTTTGGAATAGGTGTTTTTCCCCTCTGCCCTTACACTAAGTGTGTGGCAATTTCCATTTTTCCCTGGAAATGCATCTTAGGTTCCATTTGGATGGACTCAGCACCCACCCATTTTGGAAGCTCTCTCCTTTTAAAAAAGCCCGGTTTGCTTACCGTTTTCATGGTATGGTGGTTGAGAGTCGGCTGCCTGGTTATCTCCATTTCCGACCCCTTTCACCTGGCACCTTCCAGTTAGGCCTGGCTATGCTGCATTCATCTTACGACCATGAGGAATAGGCTTTGAGTCACAGAAATGTGAACCCTGACATCAGCGAGCTGTTGAACTAACACCAGCAAAAGCCATCTCCAGACTTCTTATTACATGAGAAAGATGAAAAAATATGCTGAGTGGGTTTTCTGTTATTTGCAGCCAAAAGCATTCATCGTGATACAGCAAGTGCACCAGTGTGGCTTTCGGACCCGCCTGCTATTCCCACTGAGTGGTCGGTCTCCTGACACTTCTCAGCAGTTTGTTCTTGCTGTTGTTCCCGCCCCTCCTAGTCATTGTCCCCATTCTGCCTCTTCTCATCTTGTACTTGGAATTAGAGTCCCTCTTTCTCTGAAATAACTACTTTTTATCCCATAGGGCAGTCTTGCATTGTAGGAACATTTTGAAGATACTATTTTCTGCCAAGTGAGGTCTATTTCCTAAGAAACCTCAAGTTGGTCTTGGCAGGGAGGGGGGCTTTTCTTTTCTACTTCAGAATAAATTTCCTGCTTGCCCGAAGCACATGTCAGCACTAGGATGCATCAGAATTGAATTGACCTTGGGCTCACCTCTATTTGCTTCCCTGGTGACTCAGACTTGCCTGCAATATGGGAGATCCAGGTTTGATCCCTGCATCTGGAAGATCCCTTGGAGAAAGTGCAGTTGCTGAGTCGTGTCCGACTCTTTGCGGCCCCATGGACTGGAGCCTACCAGGCTCCTCCATCCATGGGATTTTCCAGGCAAGAATACTGGAGTGGGTTGCCATTTTCTTCTCCAGGAGATCTTTCCGACCCAGGGATTGAACCCAGGTCTCCTGCATTGTAGGCAGACGCTTTACAGTCTGAGCCACCGGGGAAGTCTGGCAACCCACTCCAGTATTCTTGCCTGGAGAATTCCATGGACAGAGGAGCCTGGTGGGCTATACCGTGGGGTCGCAAAGGGTTGGACCAAGTGACTAACACCTCTATTTAGAAGGCTGACTTCCAATGTCCTGGGGAACACAAGTCCATGCCCTGAAACTCCCCTTTGGGAGGCCTTTTGAGTGGCCTACACTTGGGCTCCTTGTGACTTAATGTTGACTGTAGAGTCTGTGAGGGTTTAGGCTTTCATCATGAATCTGTACGTAAGTTAATACCTAAGTGTTGTTTATAACATATTTTAAACTTGTCTAAACATATTGTCAATGTGGAATCTTTATCTTCTTGCAAGATATATAAACAAAAACTTACTTTCCTGACTCTGCGACATGAATCCTCCCACTTGGTCTTAAAGAGTCCCTCCTCTCCCCTTTTCCTCATATGCCTTAAACGAAGTTGTATTCTCTTTCTTGATTGGCTGGTAGTTAATCCGTATAGAAGAATTAAGGCATTTGACAAAGCATTCTAATACTATTTTATATTTGGCAAAAAATATTGGTTTTATAATATAGATTGCAGGAAGCTAATGCTGTTCAAAATCTTGACTGGTTGGACAGGCAGATGATAGTAGAGATTGTCAAGGCAGGGAGGGGAGATGGGACTTCCTAGGAGGATACATCAGCAACTGGAGGAGGCACTGGATTTGCAAATAGTGGCATGGGACCGTTATGGGTAGCGGTTACCAAAAGCCCTTGCTTTTACAATGAGAATGCAATTGTGCTTTGATTATGAAATTTATTTAAAAACTGGGTTGGGAGACAAGCCAATCATGCAAGTGTGAGATTTTTATATCAAAAGAGGGCTAGTGGGGGACTTCCCTGGTGGTCCAGTGGTTAACAATCTGGCTTGCAGTGCAGGAGACGTGGTTTGATCCTTGGTCAGGGAACTAAGATCCCACATGCTGAGGGGCAACTAAACCCACACACTGCAGCTGCTGGGCCTGACAGCTCTAGAGCTCGTGTGACAACTAGAGAGTCCATGCGCTGCAACGAAAGATCCTGCGTGATGCAACAAAGATCTCTTGTGCTGCGGCTAAGACCTAATGCAGTTAAATAAATTAAAAAAAGAGGGCTATTGGGACTTCCCTGGTGGTCCAGTGGTTAAGAATTTGCTCTTTCATTGCAGGAGGCTCCAGTTCAGGGCCTGGTCAGGGGACTAAGATAACACAGGCTACGTGGTGAAGCCAAAACATACAAAAAATAAATTCATAATAATAATAAATCAAACACAAAACCAAAAAAGGGCTATTGCAGGTTGGGTCATCTGGGAGGCAGACTGTGAGATAGGGGTTAATGTGAAGAAATCTATCTGTGTTCTCAGGAACATACTCCCACTAGGGAAGGAAGTAGGATTGGGTGAGGGAGAAGCTGGGCTGAAATGTAGCCTCAGCAAGGGCCTCAGAGCACTCCAGAGGGAGCTCTGAAGCTGGAGTAGCCGTATGGGGCAGTCTCCCTAGGTGGTGCTAGTGGTGAAGAAGCTGCTCGCCAGTGCAGGAGACACAGGAGACGTGGGTTCCATCCCTGGGTTGTGTTGGGAAGATCCCCTGGAGGAGGGCATGGCTACCCGTTCCAGTATTCTTGCCTGGAGAATCCCATGGACAGAGGAGCCTGGTCAGACATGACTGAAGCGACTTAGCACACGTGCTTGTAGTCTGCCATTGCTCTGAGGGTGCCGGGTCTTTACGTCTTCACATTGACCCTACACTGATGAGTGCGGCAGCATGACCTTGAGCAAAGCATCCTTCTTCAACCAAGGACATCCCCACAGAGGTTTGTCACAGTGGTGCATCACAGTCCATTAGCAGACTAGTCATCCACAGAAGACACGGGCTCCAAAAATGTTGCAGGGTCCAGCCTGCCTTCCACTGCCATTAGCCTTTGAGTAGTATTGACTGTCCAGAATTCCCAGTACCCATTACCCTGTCCTCCTTCTACTTATTTTCCTGAAAATGTTTGCATTTTAAAAACTGGTGTTGAGAATGCTTTTCTATCTCCAAATATCCCCCTTCGGACTTACTCTGCTCCCCTCGGTTCCCGTGTAGGTAACATTTGGTTGGCCTTTCACAGCTTTGCCCTTTTATTTTCATGGAAATAACTAGTTTTCAAGGACTCAGAAACATTAAACAGTTATCTCATTGTGTGGCTTTGGGAACCAATGGAAGAAATGCTGGAAATGTGCTGGGAGAACTGTGTTATTACCTCTTGGGCCCCGAACTCCTTGACTATAAAATGAAGCAGGACGTGCCCTGGGGTCAGATGTACGATATTAACATCCTCTGACTTACTTGGCTCAGGTGAAAAGAGACATAATCATAGCCCAGTTTGGTTAATCATAACTCAATTGGGTTTCCCTGATTGCTTAGCTGGTAAAGAATCTGCCTGCAATGCAGGAGACCCCGGTTCAATTCCTGGGTCGGGAGGATCCCCTGGAGAAGGACTAGGCTATCCACTCCAATATTCTTGGATTTCCCTTGTGGCTCAGCTGGTAAAGAATATGCCTGCAATGTAGGTTTCCTGGATTCAATCCCTGGGTTAGGAAGATCCCCTGGAGAAGGGAATAGCCACCCACCCCAGTATTCTTGCCTGGAGAATTCCATGGACTGTATAGTCCATAGGGTTGCAAAGAGTTGGACATGACTGAGTGACTTTTATTTCACAGCTCAATTTGGTTGCCATTTCAGTTTCTGTTCAGCTCAGTTCAGTTCAGTCGCTCAGGAGTTTGCAATGGGCTCATTGCGACCCCATGGACTGCAGCACGCCAGGCCTCCCTGTCCATCACCAACTCCCGGAGTTTACTCAAACTCATGACCATTGAGTCGGTGATGCCATCCAACCATCTCATCCTCCGTCGGCCCCTTCTCTTCCTGCCTTCAATCTTTCCCAGCATCAGGTTCTTTTCAAATGAGTCAGTTCTTCGCATCAGGTTTTCTGTACTCTGTGCCAAATATTCTTATCAAGGAGATGTGGTTTTGGACTGGACACTGTGGGGAAATGGTCTGTGGGTCCCTAAGAACGTCTGTTATACTGCACTTGGGAGTGGGCTGTGATTTACCATTCAGATGAGAGCAAAGAGCTCTCATTTTGAATGGCATTGATATATCAGCTCCTGTTCCTTGTGCTTACCAAATATTGACTCTAACCCTTATAACAAGACAAGGTACTATTGTTTTCCTCATTTCACAGATGGGACCGAATGAACTCCCCCAGATTTCTATTGCTGGTAGGTGGCCAAATGGGATTTGAACACAGGCAGATGGGTTTGCAAACACACAGACACATACACATATATACATGCTTTTATAAAATACATATTTTTAACCCCTGGGAAAAATTGTCCATCTTGTAAATTTGTTTACTTATTTGTTTACACTTTGCCTTTTCCCTGAAAGTATTTAAGGCAGTTTACAAGGATGCATAAAACTTGGCAGAAAAACTTGAAAGGGAAAGAAGTTCAGACTGCAGTTTTCTATATTTGCCACAAGAGGGAAGTATAGTATTAGAGAGCACCTGTGTGCGACCCAAGTCGCTTCAGTTCTGTCCGACTCTTTGACCCTATGGACTGTAGCCCACCTGGCTCCTCTGTCCAGGGGATTCTCCAGGCAAGAACACTGGAGCGGGTTGCCATCCCCTTCCCCAGGGGATCTTCCCGACCCAGGGATCGAACCCACGTCTCTTGTGTCTCTTGCATTGGCAGGGAGTTCTTTACCTCTAGAGCTTGGGAAGCTACTAGCTGGTTATACCACGTGGATGTCAAATCTTTAGAAGTCACAAAGTAGAGCCAGATTTTCATAACTTGCAAAAACAGCTTACTTTAAAGCATAATCATGAATTACAAATGACCATGGCTTTTATCAACCTGCGATTTATCATCAAACTAATTCAACTTTTTTTCTTAATTGAAGTATAGTTGATTTACAAAGTTTCAGGTGTAAAGCAAGTGATTCAGTTAACTGAATCACATTCTTTTTCAGTTTATTTTCCATTATAGGTTATTAGAATATGTTGAATATGGTTCCCTGTGCTACACAAGGGATCCTTCTTGTTTATCTATATAATATACTGTAGTGTGTATCTGTTTATCCCTAATACCCAATTGATTCCCCCCCCCCCACACCCCGCTTTCCCCTTTGGTAACCATAAATTTGTTTTCTATGTCTGTGAGTCTATTTCTATTTTGTAAATCATTTCATTTGTATTTTCTTTTAGGATTCCATATGTTAGTGACATCATATGATATTTGTCTTTTTCTGACTTCGCTTAATATAATCTTGAGGTCCATCCATGTTGCTGCAAGTGGCATTATTTCATTCTTTTTAATGGCTGAGTAATATTTCATTGTGTATATGTACCACATTTTCCTTATCCATTCATTATTGATACATATTTAGGTTGCTTCCGTGTCTAGACTATGTGCTTCCCTGGTGGTGCAGATGGTAAAGAATCTGCCTGCAATGCTAGAGACCTTGGGTTTGATCCATGAGTTGGGAATATCCCTTGGAGAAGGGAATGGCAACTCACTCCAGTATTCTTGCCTGGAGAATTCCATGGACAGTGGAGCCTACAGTCCATGAAGTTGCAAAGAGTCAGACACAATGGAGTAACTAACACTTAAACACTTATAAACAGTGCTGCTATGAGCATTGGATGCTTGTATCTTTTTGTAATTCAGTTCTTTTCCCAACAAAATAAATTTTCTATGTAATTCAAGGATAAGAGCAGAAGACAGGATTGCTAAACTTTAAGGTTTCAGTGAGATTCTTATAAGTTCTTCAGTGTAAGTACAGCTATTATTTGACTGCTAGAGAGAACCATAAGGCTAATTATGAATAATAAGATTATAGTTTTTGTTTTTATTCCAGTAAAGATTAGTACATTAAAGTGGTGGAATTTTGGACTTCCCTGGCTGTACAGTGGTTAAGACTCTGGGCTTCCAGTGCAGGGGGCATGGGTTCCGTCTCTGGTTAGGGAACTAAGATCCCTCATAATGGCACCCAAAAAAAAAGTGGTAGAATTTTTTTTCCCCCTGGGTTGGGAAGATCCCCTGGAGAAGGGCATGGCAACCCACTCCAGAATTCTTGCCTGAAAAATGCCATGGACAGAGGCACCTAGAGGGCTATAGTCCAACCGAGTGACTAACATTTTCACTTCATACCATTATTTACACTTGAAAATAAATGTTTCCAAAGACACTGTAATTGTTTAAATGATTGCCCTCCCCTTCTACCCCCCCCCCCCCCCCCCCCCCCCCGCCCCAGCTTTTGTATTAGCCCAGTGTCATCCTGCAGTTGAGAGAAGCCTTATCAGAGGCTAATCTGGAGAGGAGTATCAGCAATTTCAGGTCCATCTGCTGGGGCATGGAAGCATGACGTGGTACGGGGGGTCCCCTGAGCAGGACGGCACTCTGGCCCATGCGGTTTCAGCCTCTGCCTAGGTCTCTGTCTTGTCCTCCCCACTAAGAACCTTGAGTCCCCCCTTCATGATCAGGCTTTCAGCCTTGCCCTAAGCAGCTGGTAGCCAGGGAGCCTGTGCTGGGTCTTTCCACTCCAACCCTTCTTCCCTGAGAACTAGACCATGGCTCCTGTCCTCCAAGGTCCTGCTGCTTGTGGTCAGAGATGATGATAATCAATCATGATACCTAAACTCAAAAACTTAGTTTGTTCTGGTCTCTGAACTAGACTTTTTACAAGTATTAACCTGTTAAGTCATATTCCTTTTTTACAGATGAGGAAACTAAGGAGCAGAGAAGTTAAGTACTTTACCCACATTCATGCTACTAGTAAACTGCTAGAGTTCAGACTCTGGGTTCCAGAGTCTGAATTCTTTCCTGATGAACCAGCCCCTTCTAATGGATACCACTGCTGCCTCATCTGACCACCAAAGGCAATAGGTAACATCTGGTCCCCAAAGTGCCAAGTTAGCATAATTCTGTGCTATGGCATTTGCTGTTTCTGCCACATGGGGTTTCCCACTCACCCTTTAAGACTCAGTTTAGGGAACATTTTTCTCAGAAGCCTTATCTGATTCTCCCTCTCCCCTAAACCCTCCAGCAGACGTGACCACTTCCCACCAACTGGGCTTTCCTCTTTGCTGTCGTATTTGTTGCAGTTCTAATTGCTTCCGGGTCTGTTTCACCCCAACTCCACTGGGCACTTTTGAAAAATTATTTGTGTATTTGACTTCACAAATTAGTGAAGCAGCAATTAGTGAGCACTTCAATGTATTAAGAAGGATGTTTAGGATAGAGGTTATCTCATTTAATGACAGCCCTTCGAGAGAGAGATTTTTATCCTCATCTTACAGACAAAAGTGGAGCTCAGAAAACTGCTACCAACTGAAAAAGCTGGACTCAAACCCAGGCTTGTCTGATCTCCAAGACTATGCATGTAACTATTAGACTCCATGCTTTTCTTTGACAAATGTGATAGAAAATAATATGCTATAAATTTATTTAGTTAAAACAGCATCTGTTATTCAATAACAGACTTTATTCAAAAGTACAACAAATAATGCAAGTTAATGGCTCAAATTCAAGTAGCTAGAAGAGTTATGAGCTGGGGTTTACACTAGGGCTGCTGAGGCCAGGGGCAGCTGCCCTCAGTCTTTGTGGCCCATGTTGAAAGGGCAAGATCTTTCTCAGGCCAGGTTTTCTTAACCGATAGATCAGGCTGGAACCACTGACTGCCTGAACCAATCACGGGATGGCAAGGTCTTTGGCCCTCACAGAACCACCAGCCTTGGGCATTTGGTTGACGCCTCTGACCATGTGAGGACCTTGGTGAGCAGGTCCCTGTCCCACGCAGATTCCCTCCCACTTTCTGCTAACTCTGTGTCCTATGACGTACCACAGAAGAGTCTGCCTAAGAGTTGCTTCAGTGTCTTTGGAAAACCACTTCCAGCAAGAGTATCTATTTCTCCTCTGAGGATGAATCTGATTTCTGGAAATAGACAAGTGCCAAGTCTCATGAATGAATTGTTGATCAAGCTGAATGATATTACAACGGGTCACAAATGATGTCCGACTTGCAGGTAATTCAAGTGATTTTCTTGTAAGGATTGTCGTAATCTGCTTCTGAAGGCATTTTCTGAAGACTGGTTCCAAAAATATTTTTGAGCAGTGGCTACATTGGCTGCATTACCGGGAATGACTTTTGGAAGTAAAAAAACTCACTTAAAATGTTTTCAGTACAGAATTTCTGATAGAAGTGTCAGTATATCCGACACAGGGCTTTCCAATCATCCATGTGTTTTGTGATTGGTATTGCCTGAATAGCTGTTTGGATCTAAGATTTAAAATGTTAGTTTTAACAAATGATAGAGTAAAATTTTGGGTGAAGATAATATATTCTTGTCTCCTTATGTCAAAAGCAGGTTAGGTTTGACAGAAGCTACTGGAGTGTTATGGACTTCCCTCGCAAATCAGTGGTAAAGAATCACCTGCCAATGCAGGAGACACTGGTTCAATCTCTGGGTCAGGAAGATCTCATGAAGAAGGAAATGGCAACCCACCCCAATATTCTTACTTGGAGAATCCCACGGACAGAGGAGGCTGGTGGCTGTGGGGTCACAAAGCGCCAGACTTGACCGAGTGACTTATCAACACTGGAGTGTTACATCATAAATACATCTATTTACCTTTATTTCTTTAAGATATACATGGGAAGTTTATACTTATCTGCTATTTTCAACTCAAACTGCATATTCTGACCAAACTGAGTCATTAAAAAAAGTAGATGGAGGGTAAAATATCACAAAAGTTGATTTCTTTTCCTTTAATGAAATCTGTCTGTGACCAGGAATCCCTCATCTTATAAATTGCTGACATTGATGATAGCTGGACGTGAAAAAAAAAAACATTATTTTGTCCAAGTCAACCAGTCTTTGAGCATTTCATGTACTATATGCTGTGTTGAGTATTAGTTTCATAGTTTTTATTTTTAAATTTATTTTGGCCACTCCGATTGCGGGATCTTAGCTCTGCTACTGGGGATAGAACCTAGGCACCCTGCAGTGAAAGCTCGGAATCCTAACCACTGGACCACCAGGGAATTCCCAGTTTCATAGTTTTTCCTCCAAGCTTTATTTTGTAAGAATTCCAACTTTAGCCTTTTTCAACTTAATTTAAGAACTAGAGTTTGAGGAAAGCATATTAAAATGGACTGTGCATTCTGGTACAGTGGTCCTCCTTCCTTCTCCCTTTCCTCTGTCCTGACACGACAGGGGCAGTTGTGATGAATAGAAACAGCGCAGACTGGACCCTGGGAGGCTGGGGAGCTAGTCACTGCAGTGACTCCAGTGTATTGATTTATATTAGCCAAATCTTAAATACCGTATCATAGCACTTATACATGGAATCTAAACAAAGAAACTTGTCTATGAAATGGAAACAGGCTTGCAGGCATAGAGAACAGACTTGTGTTTGCCAAAGGGGGAAGGGAGATAAGAGAAGAGTGGATTGGGAGTTTGGGATTAGCAGATGCAAACTATTACATGTAGACTGGATAAACAACAAGGTCCTCCTGTATATAACGCAGGGAACTATATTCTATATCCTTCGAAAGTGAAAGTTGCTCAGTCGTTCAACCCCATAGACTATACAGTCCATGGAGTTCTCCAGGCCAGAATACTGGAGTGGGTAGCCTTTTCCTTCTCCAGGGGATCTTCCCAACCCAGGGATCAAACCCAGGTCTCCTGCATTGCAGGCGGATTCTTTACCAGCTGAGCTATCAGGGAAACCCCAATGTATCCTGTGATAAATCATAATAGAAAAGTGTATGAGAAAGAATGTATATGAATGTATAATCTGAATCACTTTCTACATAGCAGAAACTAACACAATTTGTACATCAACTATACTTCTATAAAACAAGTTAAAAAAATATTAGCCAAGTCTTTTAACATCTTTTGGCCTCAAATTCCTTCTCCATAAATGAAGACTTCGGAAAAACTCTAAAGCAAAAATGTTTTTTATTTTAAAGGTTACATCACTAATATATTATCCCTTATCATAGAAGAACAAATGTCTGAGTGTGTTGACAGTCTTTGGTTCGCTAGACAAGTCCAAGACAACACTTATTTGCTTGTACTTATTCTATTCAAAAGCCTGAAATAGTTTCTCTTGCCCAATTAATTCATAGAACATCAATGGTCCCTTAAGGACAGTGAACCATGAAACATTTCTATTTCCTAGTTATACCTGTATCATACTGGTTTATTCTTTTGGTGGTAAGTGGGGGGGCATTGATTTCTGTATTTTTGGTTTTAATAATTCATGGATGTATACTACCACCATACACATACTTACAAGTGTGTGTGCAGATGTAAGTGGCCTGTCAGTAAGGAATTGCTTTATTCATAGGTGTATCCTTGGCAAATAGAACAAGGTCTGATTTCCAGGTACCATGCTAGGTCCTTGAGATGTAATAAAACACTTTAAAGATCATCCTAACTGCAACTCTTATTTAACCTAACTTATAAGTATTGAAAGTTTACCTAAAACAGTTACTAAGATTTATCTGATTGGTATAGGATCCAGTTAATCTATTTTCAAGACACTTAGCTAATATGTTTTGAAGATCAAAAAACATTCTAGCTTTGACTGCATAGAATTTTCCAGAAATATACTGCTCTTCATAGAGATTTGTAATTTAGTTTTTGAGATCACTTAGAAGTTAGCTGCATGTAATTCTTTTCTCTTTGACCTAAAGGGATGTTAGGGATGGTGAATTTTAATAAAATGCTAAGATGTTTTCTGAAGAAAAAGGGAAATTTATTCACATAATCATAAAATTTTCAACTATAAGGGGAACAAACTCAAAATATACCTGGAATGAAATGAATATCCCTAAACAAATATTTCCTCCCAAATAAATAAATAAACTGTATGTACATTTAAGTTACAGTAGTAGAAGTAATATCTACTGATTCTACTGTATACTGAACATTTTAGGGGATACTTGGAATAACATATCCATTAGAGATTGTTGTTGCCATTCGTCCATCCAGAGAAGTTGGACCAGGGTGGTTAGTGAACAGATGCCCTATTTTATAAGGAGGAGTTTACCCAATTTGATGCACTTAATTTGGAAGAGGAGATTGATAGAGGGCATGATAGATCTTTTCATGTGGAGAGTGAAAGTGAAAGCGTTAGTTGCTCAGTCATTTTGGGACTCTCTGCAGCCCCATGGACTGTAGCCTGCCGGGCTCCTCTGTCCATAGGTTTCTCCAGGCAAGAATACTGGAGTGGATAGCCGTTCTTTTCTCTAGGAGATCTTCCTGACCCAGGGATCGAACTTGGGTCTTCTGCATTGCAGGTAGGTAGATTCTTTACCCTCTGAGCCACCAGGGAAGCCCCTTATGGAGAAGGGCCCATCTTATGTGTTGTTCCAGATGGAAGCGCCAAGCTCACAAGCAGAAGTTAAAGGAAAGCAGATGGAGGCTCCGAGTTACGAAGAGGCTTCTAACCCTGAGAGCTGTTTTACCTGGAGTCGAAAACTGTGAGGCTGTGGGATCTGGGTCAGAGCCTCCCTTAATAGGTTGCAGCCTGATGGCTCTGTGACATGATTTGAACACTGAGTTATATTTCATTTAGAGTATCCATTTCCAATTGATTTGTGAGTTTATTTATAGTAATAACAGTCTTGATAATGACACAGCAGTTTCTCATTTAATATAATGAATGAATTTACATTCAGTATAATGAAAAAGAAAGGTGAAAAAAATTTTTACTTAGAAAGTTCAGTTTAAGAACAAGATGAAATATTCTGATTAAGCTATGTGGAATTTTCGGGGACATATCACTGATTTTTTCATTAAAGGCAGCCTGCAGCCTATAGCATTGGTGCACTTTGAAAAGTGACTTCAAGAAAGTGACATTATCCTCTTCTTTAGACAATCTTCCTTTTAAAGGTCTATTAATGTTATTTTTCACTCTTTAAGGAAACTCGAGGGACTTTCCTGGTGGTTCAGATGGTAAAGAATCTGCCTGCAATGCAGGGGACCTGGGTTCGATCCCTGGGATGGGAAGACCCCCTGGAAATGGCACTTGAGTGGGAATTCCCACTGGAGTGGGAATGGCAACCCACTCCAGTATTCTTGCCTGGAGAATCCCATGGACAGGGGAGCCTGGCAGGCAAAGTCCGAGAGGTCACAAAGAGTCAGACACGACTGAAGCAACTTCGCACGCAAGTAAATTTATGGTAGAAAAAGCCCATTTTCCTTTAAACTAGGTTCTGTTTATAAATACATATCGAAATAAAAATGAGAAGGCAATATATAGTCTCAAGTTTATTAACAACATGTAAATTGCTAATGCTTTAAATTATGTGATATCTCAAAATTGAGTCTTTTAGTCATTTGTATTACTTGGGGGAAGTTCTCTGTATTTTCAGAAACAGCATAAGCTTTGTTCATGTGGGATAATGTAATGTAATTCCTGGAGTGCTTTTCATATCTAATATAATTTTTAAAGTTCAAAATGACTTTGAATTAGGTAGTTCGAATTACCCTTTGAAAGGGTAGTTATTGTTATCATTCCCATTTTATTGATGGTGATTCTGAGGCTTGAAGGCTTAAGTAATGTGGGAAGTCATAATGTTCCAGTAGGAGGCTGGGAGCTGGATTCTTAAAAAAACTTTTTATTTTTTATTGGCATATAGCCAATGATATATTTACAATTTTGTGATAGTTTTAAGTGCATAGCAAAGAGACTCAGCCATACATACACATGTATCCATTCTCCCCCAAACACCCCTCCCATCCAGGCTGCCATTTAACATTGAGCAGAGTTCCCTGCTATGGATAACCTTGTTGATTATCCATTTTAAATACAACAGCATGTACATGGCCATCTCAAACTCCCTAACTATCCCTTTTAGGGGCTGGATTGTTGACCGCAAATCCCATGTTCTGCGGGCTGAACAGAACACCAGAGGTAAAAGGATGAAAAATGCAGTTTCTAAAATAATACCCATCTACTTAAATGTCAACTGTGACCATATCTTGTGCTTAGTAAAGACATCAATCTCAAGACTATCTGGTTATGAATGTTACTAAACAGATATAATCAGGGGATCCTCTTGTTTTCCCTGGAGTGATCCTCAGTTTCTCTATGAGCACTGGTTATCCATCTGAGATGCAGTTCTCTGTTTAGATGTTTTCAAAAACTTAGAGAAAAATATCAGTTTTTTTCTGCTTCTAAGGTCCTTGTTCCCTCTCCTACTTCCCAAACTTTCCCCCTCTCTCCACAGCTCAGACTTCCTTTTGAACATGAAGGTCATTACTAAGCCTTCCTCTGAATCTCTTCTGCAAGATTTCCAACTGACTTCCACAGCTGGAATGGAGTTGCTTCTCATTGTTTCTTTACATGGACAGTTAAACATTGACTTTTTAAAAAAGTATAGAGGTAACAAAATCATATTATAATCAGGAAATTTTGGGAAGCCCTTGCTAATATGACTACTTAGCAATTTACCATAATTTAGTTTGACCCTTCTTTCCTTTTTTGTATGTTGTGGGATAACCTAGGGTTGGCTGTCTCCTGTTTTTCTATGTTGTCTTTGTGAAAAGAATCTGTTCAATTTAGTGCTGTTGGGAGCAAAGTAGAAGTTACTGACACCTTCCCTGGGGATTTGGAAGAGAAGCTCTATGAATTTAGCTTCTGCACCGAAGGACTTAATGAACCATTTTCCCAACAAAGGTAAGTTCCTCATCCCACCTTCAGAAGAAATCCTCATGCTAGTTGCTAAGAGAAGACAATTTTTTTTCACATTATTGTGATTTGCAATCATACTGCACTTATAGTATTTTGTTCTTTCATTAACATTATCATCTAAATATTTCCCCTTTCTCTACCTGCCTTCTATGTCCCTGACTTTTAATGATTGTACACTATATCCATGAAGATGTATCCTCTCATGCACTTATTCATTCCTCTAATTGTTGGACACTTAGATTGTTTTTCTTTCATTTCTGATTAACCAATAATGAATATTTAATTTCCACTGGGTTGTTTAAATTTTTAAAATTTTATATTTCAGCTTTTTAAAGGTATGCTTGGTTCACATGTACATGTAAAAATGTAAACATGATCAAAAGATTCATGAGTGAAAAGCACATGCCCCGGCCCGCAGCTCTCCAGGCCCTCTATTCAGAAGCAACCATGGTCATCAGGTCCTTCCAGAGGTACTCCACATACTCTATGCAAGGATGTATATGCACCTCTTTCTATTTCACTCGTCCTGGCTATAGGGCTGCTGCATACAGTGTGTGGTTTATGCAAGGACCCTACCCTGAGGCTGCTTCCACTTAGAGAAAAGGGCATGGTTTACTCCTACCAAGGTACTACCCACTGTCTAAGCCTGCAGGAGGCAGAGGGGCAGGGCAGAGGAGCCAGTTTTATAGACTAGAGCCCTGGGTGGTTAATCCTGTATTTAACTAGTTATCTCTTGATGGTAATTTGAGTTATTTCCTGTACAGACTACAACCTTGCACCAAAAAATGTCTATATGCACATCTGTGGATTTAATTTTTGGAAGTGCAATTGCTGACAAAAAAAGCATATGTAACAGTACCCCCATTCACACTGAGGAAGTTCATGACCAGAGCTGGCTGGCGATGTAAAGACTTGCCTGCTTTGGAGACTTCAAGCAAGGGGACGCTTCAGGGAGCTTCTGAAGGGCCGTCCAACCCTGTCAGGCTTTGGAGCCAGCTGGCCTTATTTCACTGCCCCTGACAAGGATTTAACCCTTTGGTTCATCTTCAGTTTTCTCGCTCTAGAAGAAACTATAGCACTCAATTTACAGGGCTGTTGTGAATGAATTCATACAGAGCTCTTAAAACAGTATGTTGAGAAGTGCTTAACAAATGTGAGCTGATATCATCATTGCCATCATCATGCTGTTCCTGCAATTCTGGGCAGTCTCTCTGAGAACCTCAGTAAGGCCTGAGACACTTTCATACTTTAGGTCCTTTTGATTTAAGTACCTAGGAGCCTGGCAGGCTACAGTCCATAGGGTCGCAAAGAGTCAGTTCAGTTCAGTCGCTCGGTCGTATCTGACTCTCTGCGACTCTGTGGACTGCAGCATGCCAGGCCTCCCTGTCCATCACCAACTCCCAGGGTTTACCCAAATTCATGTCCATTGAGTCGGTGATGCCATCCAACCATCTCATCCCCTGTTGGCCCCTTCTCCTCCTGCCTTCAATCTTTCCCAGCATCAGGGGCTTTTCAAATGAGTCAGTTCTTTGCATCAGGTGGCCAAAGTATTGGAGTTTCAGCTTCAACATTAGTCCCTCCAATGAACATACAGGACTGATTTCCTTTAGGATGGACTGGTTGGATCTCCTTGCAGTCCAAGGGACTCTCAAGAGTCTTCTCCAACACCACAGTTCAAAAGCATCAATTCTTTGGTGCTCAGCTTTCTTTATAGTCCAACTCTCACATCCATTCATGACTACTGGAAAAACCATAGCCTTGACTAGATGGACCTTTGTTGGCAAAGTAATTTTTCTGCTTTTTAATACACTGTCTAGGTTGGTCATAACTTTCCTTCCAAGGAGTAAGTGTCTTTTAATTTCATGGCTGCAGTCACCATCTGAATTGATTTTGGAGCCCCCAAAAATAAGTCTGCCACTGTTTCCATTGTTTCCCCATCTATTTGCCATGAAGTGATGGGACTGGATGCCATGATCTTAGTTTTCTGAATGTTAAGCTTTAAGCCAACTTTTTCACTCTCCTCTTTCACTTTCATCAAGAGGCTCTTTAGTTCTTCACTTTCTGCCATAAGGGTGGTGTCATCTGCATATTTGAAGTTATTGATATTTCTCCCGGCAATCTTGATTCCAGCTTGTGCTTCATCCACCCAGCCTTTCTCATGATGTACTCTGCATATAAGTTAAATAAACAGGGTGACAATATACAGGCTTGACGTGCTCCTTTTCCTATTTGGAGCCAGTCTGTTGTTCCATGTCCAGTTCTAGCTGTTGCTTCCTGACCTGCATATAGATTTCTTAAGAGGCAGGTCAGGTGGTCTGGTATTCCCATCTCCTTCAGAATTTTCCACAGTTTATTGTGATCCACATAGTCAAAGGTTTTGGCATAGTCAATAAAGCAGAAATAGATGTTTTTCTGAAACTCTCTTGCTTTTTCGATGATCCAGTGGATGTTGGCAATTTGATCTCTGGTTCCTCTGCCTTTTCTAAAACCAGCTTGAACATCTCGAAGTTCATGGTTCACGTATTGCTGAAGCCTGGCTTGGAGAATTTTGAGCATTATTTTACTAGCGTGTGAAATGAGTACAGTTGTGTGGTAGTTTGAGCATTCTTTGGCATTGCCTTTCTTTGGGATTAGAATGAAAACTGACCTTTTCCAGTCCTGTGGCCACTGCTGAGTTTTCCAAATTTGCTGGCATATTGAGCGCAGCACTTTCACAGCATCATCTTTTAGGATTTGAAATAGCTCAACTGGAATTCTGTCAGATATGACTAAAGTGACTGATCACACACACACACAAACACGCAGATCACTGGATTTCAGTGAGGATCAATTCTGTGATGAATTCTCACTCTGCTTCCCTGTATAACTTGCCACTGGATTAGCTGCCAATCCACTGGGCTGATGCTGTGTCCTAGCTCCCAGGTGAAGTCCTTCTCTGCCTCTTAGTTAGACCCCAGCAGTGTGGACAGTTCTGGTGGTATGTGTTTGCGCGCATGTGCCTGTGTGAGGTTGGGGGAGAGGGTGATTGCAATTGTCTGCCTCACTCTCTGGGCAGTCCTTAGCCCAGATCCAGTTGTAGGGGCCTTGCCAGGGTACTGCCACAGACAGACAAGTGGCGGAGAGGGAGGAGCAGGTGTCCCCACTCACTGACTCATTGGCCTGGCTCTTGACCTTATTTTCCATGTTCTGAAAGGGTTTTGGCAGCAGTACCAACTCCCAAAATTAGCCGAAGGATGCATGTGTATGATACAGTTTGCTGCTCTGTCAGAGGTTGAGAAAAGTTGCTCTTCTTAAAGGTGATGACAATTTTCAGTGTTGCAAAGGGAACAAAGGCATTATTTGCAAATTAACACATCAGTCCACGTAAATGTAATTCAAATAGCCAAAACAAAGCCCAGGAGCAGGGTCAGTCCTTTTCTCCACATAGAGACAGTTGGGTGTGTAGGTTACTTTCTCATTACGGTGTGACTGGCAATAACCCCTTAGGGCCCTGGGCTTCTGTTGGTGGTTTTTGTTTATGTCATTTTTGTAAAATCAGTGCGGGTGTTTGAAGCACTCAGGTTTCCTAGAGGCTGTGTACTTGTTACAGATTGCCTGTGAGTGTTCCGTGAAGTCAGAGAAGGTTCACAGAGCTGCCTTTGGCCAAAGGGGCCTGTTTCAATAGCTCTAAATTGCTCTCGCCGTCTGAGCTCATGTCTGGCCCCGAAGATGGATTGTGTCCTTTCTGTAGTGCTTTCATTTCTTACTCCTCCTGTGTTCTTTTAAGGAATGGAGCTCTGTCCCCTATGTTTCTGCCTGTCTCTGAGATGTGTATGGGACTGAAGCATATCATTACATTTCCCACGCAATTAATTACACAAGTATTTCTGAGTGAGCACCAAGTTAATATGGCCTCCTTTCTTTCTATGGCCCCCAAATATTTCCCAGTGAGCTCAGTAGGGTCATTTCTGTGGTTTGTTTCTGGTTTCACTAGTCTTTTGCTGAATGTGTTTATTTATTTCCACTGTGACATGTACCTAAATTGCAATTTTAGAAATGTGTTCTTGTCTTAAGAGCGAACCAGATGTCAAAGCTGTTTGGTTTTGTTGGTTTGCTACCTGACTCTCTGGTAGATATCAGAAGGATTGTTAATCCTGGGCAGGATTTTATATGAGAGAATTTAAAAGAGTAGTCATTTTCTTGGAAGTTTAAAAAATATTACAAAACCAGAGTTGCACGCTGAGTGAGGACTTCGGTCACTTCAACCCTGTGTCTACTTTGCTACTGACAATGTGAAGTGGGTGACATTTGCTCAGTCGCGTCTGACTCTTTGCAACCCCATGGACTGTAGTCCATGGAATTCTCCAGGCCAGAATACTGGAGTGGGTAGCCATTCCCTTCTCCAGGGGATCTTCCCAACCCAGGGATCGAACCCAGGTCTCCTGCATTGCGGGCAGATTCTTTATCAGCTGAGCCACAAGGGAAGCTATTGACAGTAAAGGGTCACTTATCATAATAATGATGATGATTCTATTTATAAGCTCTCTACTGTTTACCAAGTATTCTCATGGACACAGTCGTATTTGTCCTCCAGATCGCGATATGGAGTATGAGGTGGTGCTGATGCTTAGTTGCTAAGTCGTGTCCAACTCTTGCAACCCCGTGGACTGTGGCCCACAAGGCTCCTCTGTCCTTGGGCTTTCCTAGGCAAGAACACTGGAGCGGGCTGCCACTTCCTTCTCCAGGGGATCTTCGAAACACAGGGGATCAAACCTGCATCTCTGGCATTGTAGGCGGATTCTTTACCACTGAGCCACCAGGGAAGCCCCGAAGTATGAGGTAGAACCATAATAATTATGTGTCATTCTACCCCCTTTTTGACTCCACTCCCTCCAAGAAGGCAATTTCAAAAGGCTCAAGTAAACAGAAAAGGTGGCTATGAATCATCTGGGTCTTCTTGACACTGAGGGAATTCCCAGAATGTGGGACTTTCCATTTTGAAATGAAGACAGGTCTGGGTGAAGCAGGAGGTGTTGATCACCCTGCCGCTCTCTGCATACCCCAACAGACAACTGTGACCAAGATGGCCAGTCTTCCCCAGGGCTCTGCATCATCACACTGCCCTTCCTGACCCCATCTTTTTACATGGGGGTCCTTGCCAGGCCTGCCTTCCAATCCCTACCAGCTCTTATTCTCTATTTTTCTGGAGCAAAGCTTAAATCACAAAGGCACCCTGTTAAAGGAAAAAGAGTGAACTCATGTTGATTGCGGTTCACCCCCAAACCTCCTAAAAAATAAAGCAAAGAGAAAGAAATCAAGATATTTTTGTTACCACAGGAATGTAAGAACTGACAAGGGGAAATTGGAATGCTTCATCTGCTATAACGCTTCATTAGTTAGAGCTCTCAGCCGTTGATGGAAGGAGGGTGGCCATGGGATGAGGTTTAGCCAAGCTACCAATCTGAGAATCCAAAACAGACCAGACGGCAGCAAGGCAGAGGAGATATACAAGACATTCTCTGTGAGGGAAATCTGTATTTATGAAACACATTTTGTAAAAGAGATAATGCATTACCATATAATCATGAAAACTAGGCCCAGTTGGTAATAAGACTTCCCAGGTAGTGCTAGTGTTAAAGAATCTGTCTGCCAAAGCAGGAGGTACAGGTTTGATCCCGGGGTTGGGAAAATACCCTGGAGGAAGGCATGGCAACCCACGCCAGTGTTCTTGCCTGGAGAATCCCGTGGACAGAGGAGCCTGGCGGGCTACAGCTCATAGTGTCGCAGAGTCAGACACGACTGAAGCGATTTAGCATGCACACACACGCATAGAAACTACAGAAGTTTCCAGGAAAAGGTAAAGGGAGAGTTTGTGGAGCTGAGCTTCCCAAATAGAACTCATGACTGCATCACAGCCACGACCAGAATTAACAGACAACTAGTCAGTGGGCAAAACGAGTTCTTAGGGTATCTGACAAATGGGAGAGGCCTGAGAGATGAAAAGGCAGAGAAAGAGACAAAACTAGAAAGTGTAGCCAGGTGCCCTAAGTATAATCATACAATCGCCTGAGCACTCCAGTGGGCCCATTGCCCTTTGAACATGGTTAGACTTCCAAGTTGTGCTTTTTGGGGCTTTTTGGCAGGCTTTACTGTCATACAGGGCTTCCCTTGTGGCTCAGATGGTAAAGAATCCACCTGCAATGCAGGATACCCAGGTTCGATCCCTGGGTCGGGAAGATCCCCTGGAGAAGGGAATGGCTACCCACTCCAGTATTCTTGCCTGGAGAATCCCATGGACAGAGGAGCCTGGTGGGCTACAGTCCGTGGGGTTGCAAAGAGTCAGACATGACTGAGTGACTCAGAACACAGTCATACAGTGATTGCTTTATTGTTTTACTATAAACTATATTTACTATATTGTTTTACAAGACCAAGCTCTTGTAAAAGTCCTCACAACCCATTTATAAATTCATAGATATTTTCAACTAAGTTCTGGCACTTACCTTTTCTTATTGGTGGGAAACTTGGTCTCCTTCTTACAACTCCAGAAAGTTCTTTGACTTCTGAAATGTGGGCAAATATGGAAACACCAAATTAAAGGAATAAAGCTCATGAAGCCATTAAGGCCAGCTCATCTTGTTTCTTAGTATTAAATCATTTGCCTATTCATTGATAAGGTTTTATTGAGCACAGTTGTTTTAGGTGTTGGGTTTTATAACAGCAAATAACATTCAGACTCTATTCCTAAGTTGCTCAGAGTCCAGTCAGTGAAACATACACATTGCCAATGGTGAGAAAACTGAATTCTAAGTGCCATGGTAGAGGGTGCAATAGTTGTCTGATGGAGGGCAGCCAATCAAACAGAATTGTTTCAACTGGTCCAAAAGGGTGAGGTGGAGAATGAGCATTCCCACTGGAGGAAACCACAAGTGGGAGGGCTCACAGGTGAGAAATGACACGTAGTCTTCAGAAATCAGCAAGCGTCTGCAATGACCTCACTCAAAACTGTGAGAGGGAGGCAAGAGGGAGGGTGGGATAGTGATTGTGAGAAGGCTGTAGAGATTGGCAGAATTCACAGTATGAAGACCTTAGTGTTCTAAAGAGTTGAGATTTTGTGACTTCCCTGGTGGCCCAGTGGCTAAACTCCATTCTCCCAATGGAGAGGGCCTGGGTTTGATCCCTGGACGGGAAACTAGATCCCACATGCTGCAAAGAAGGCCTGGCACAGCCAAATACATAAATATTAAAAAAAAGAAAAAGAGTTGGATTTTTCTTTGAAAAGTCACAGGGGAGACCATTAAATGACTGCAAAAAGGTTAGTTAGCTTAGTACTTTAGAAGGACTATTGTACTGACAGACTGGACTGTAATATTTCGGATGGGGAATTAGGAAGCCTGAACAAAAGCTTTATATGGGAAATGGAGAAGGACAGGGGACAAATATCTAGAAGGTAGAATTAATAGGGGTGAGAGAGAAAGAGGAATTATCAGAGGCTTCCAGATTTGTTTTGCTTTGGATGACTAGGTAGATGGACACCTTGGTCATTTACCAAGATGACAAATAAGAAGCCAATTTTATGGAGAAGATGTGTTCCCTTTTGATACATTAGGCTATATTGGCAGTTCGGGTTTAGAGGAAGTATGGATTTGGTAACCACCGTCCAAATGTATCAATAGTTTTCAAAGCCTTGAGTTGAATGAGGTCACCAATGAGACTTTATAGATGAAAGGGTCAGAAGGCCAAGGATGACAACCTTGGGACACTGATGTTTTAGTAGTGAGTGGAAGACTTGGAGACTTCAAAGGAGACTTAAGACGGGCTATCAACCATCCCAGTTTGCTCTGGTGTGAGGTGTTTTTTGATATGTGACATTTTCAGTGCTAAAACTAGGAGAAAGTGAAAGTGTCTGACTCTTTGCGACCCCATGGACTATACAGTCCATGGAATTCTCCAGCCCAGAATACTGGAGTGGGTAGCCTTTCCCTTCTCCAGTGGATCTTCCTGACCCAGGAATCAAACCAGGGTCTCCCATATTGCAGGCAGATTCTTTACCAACTGAGCTATCAGGGAAGCCCCTTAAAATTAGGAGGCTCCTAGACAAATAGGGATGGTCACTCTACAAAGGAATGGCTAGTAGATGCAGGGAGTGAAATCAAGAGAATATGATGCAAAAAAGAGTGTTCAAAGGAAGAAATAGTGAGTTGCAAATGACAATGACATGTGAGATAAGAATAGTTATGACATCCGAATTTGGAAAGATGAGAAATTTCACGAGCACTTTTAAGACAGAAGTCGGACTACAGTGATTTTTAAGAGTTCATGGGAAGTGCAGATAGAGCTTTAGGATCTTTTGGGGAGGTTTTTTTTTCTTTCCCCTGGCTGCCCTGGATCTTAGCTGTGGCATGTGCGCTCGTAGTTGTAGCATGCAGGATCTAGGTCCCTGACCAGGATTGAACCTGGGCCCCCTGCACTGGGAGCATGGAGTCCAGTCTTAGCCACTGGACCACCAGGGAAGTCCCTGAGGAGGCTTTTGTTTTGTTTTTAAAGTTGTTTTTCCTTTGGATGTGGACCATTATTAAAGTCTTTATTGAATTTGTTATACTATTGTTTCTTTTTTTTTTTTTTTTTTTTTGGCCATGAGGCATGTGGGGTCTTAGCTCTCCAACCAGAGAGAGAACCCTCACCCTTGTATTGGAAGGCAAAGTCTTAACCACTGGACTGCCAGGGAAGTCCCCCTGAAGCAATTTTTAAATAATAAGATTATAGTTTTATTGCAGCCTTAATTGATCTATGCCAGCTATCGTAAAACAGATATAAGAAGAGAAAAGGGTCTCAGTTTCCTGGATGAGGAAAAGGTAAGTTTTCTACTGTTTCTGTGCCTAAATTGTTATTTCTGATTATGCTTTAATAAGCTCTTATGATTCCCTAAGTCTACATAGTTTATTTAACCCAAGACGGTGAACAACCCCTGGAGTCCCATTGAATCTGCTTTAGGAAGTAATTCTTTGTCATTTTCCTTCCCATAAGTTGTGCAAGCCTCTGATGGTTACTCTTCCTTTATGTATTTTCTACATGGTTGGGAAACGAATACTTGCAGTACTGAGATGCAAAAGTTCTTAAGATGAAAAAAAAGGGCATTTAAACAAATTAGGATACACCTGAAACTAAGAAAACATTGTAAATCAACTATCCTTCAATTTTAAAAAGTCTGAAATATGACCACACACAAAAAATTTTTAGGAAGTGGAGAAGAAATCAGGGAAGAGCATGAGGTGAGAACTGGAGAATGGATGAAGGAATTCTTCTTGGAGCTTGTGAAGAGTACCTCTGCCAATGAAAGCAGAGAGCCCTCGTTAAGACAGAGAACGTGCCATTCTCCTTGGCAGTTGCTGTCTGCCTTTCTTGAGACTCTTCCAAATGTGCTTTTGCTCCCATCTCATGAAGATGTTGGAAGTTTGTCTCATTTATTCCTAGTAACTTAAGAAAGAAAATCTTTCGGCCATGCTGCACAGCATGTGAGATCTTAGATCCCTAACCAGAGACCAAACTGCACCCCTTGCAGTGGAAAAGTGTGTGCATGCTAAGTTGCTTCAGTTGTGTTCGACTCTTTGTGACTCTGTAGACTGTAGCCTGCCAGGCTCCTCAGTTCAGTTCAGTTCAGTTCAGTTCAGTCGCTCAGTCATGTCCGACTCTTTGTGACCCCATGAATCGCAGCACGCCAGGCCTCCCTGTCCATCACCAACTCCCGGAGTTAACTCAAACTCATGTCCATCGAGTCGGTGATGCCATCCAGCCATCTCATCCTCTGTCGTCCCCTTCTCCTCCTGCCCCCAATCCCTCCCAGCATCAGGGTCTTTTCCAATGAATCAATTCTTCGCATGAGGTGGCCAAAGTATTGGAGTTTCAGCTTCAGCATCAGTCCTTCCAATGAACACCCAGGACTGATCTCCTTTAGGATGGACTGGGTGGATCTCCTTGCAGTCCAAGGGACTCTCAAGAGTCTTCTCCAACACCACAGTTCAAAAGCATCAATTTTTCAGCACTCAGCTTTCTTCACAGTCCAACTCTCACATCCATACATGACCACTGGAAAAACCATAGTCTTGACCAGACGGACCTTGTTGGCAAAGTAATGTATCTGCTTTTTAATATGCTATCCAGGTTGATCATAACTTTCCTTCCAAGGAGTAAGTGTCTTTTAATTTCCTGGCTGCAGTCACCATCTGCAGTGATTTTGGAGCCCCCCAAAATAAAGTCTGACAGTGTTTCCACTGTTTCCCCATCTATTTGCCATGAGGTGATGGGACCAGATTCCATGATCTTAGTTTTCTGAATGTTAAGCTTTAAGCCAACTTTTTCACTCTCCTCTTTCACTTTCATCAAGTGGCTTCTTAGTTCCTCTTCACTTTCTGCCATAAGGGTTGTGTCATCTGCATATCTGAGGTTATTGATATTTCTCCCTGCAATCTTGATTCCATCTTGTATTTCTTCCAGCCCAGCGTTTCTCATGATATACTCTGCACATAAGTTAAATAAGCAGGGTGACAATATACAGCCTTTACGTACTCCTTTTCCTATTTGGAACCAGTCTGTTATTCCATGTCCAGTTCTAGCTGTTGCTTCCTGACCTGCATACAGGTTTCTCAAGAGGCAGGTCAGGTGGTCTGGTATTCCCATCTCTTTCAGAATTTCCCACAGTTTATTGTGATCCACACAGTCGAAGGCTTTGGCTTAGTCAATAAAGCAGAAATAGATGTTTTTCTGGAACTCTCTTGCTTTTTCGATGATCCAGCAGATATTGGCAATTTGATCTCCGGTTCTTCTGCCTTTTCTAAAACCAACTTGAACATCTGGAAGTTCATGGTTCACGTATTGCTGAAGCCTGGCTTGGAGAATTTTGAGCATTATTTTACTAGCGTGTGAGATGAGTGCAATCCTGCGGTAGTTTGAGCATTCTTTGACATTACCTTTCTTACGGATTGGAATGAAAACTGACCTTTTCCAGTCCTGTGGCCATTGCTGCGTTTTCCAAATTTGCTGGCATATTGAGTGCAGCACTTTCACAGCATCATCTTTCAGGATTTGAAATAGTTCAACTGGAATTCCATCACTTCCACTAGCTTTGTTTGTAGTGATGCTTTCTAAGGCCCACTTGACTTCACATTCCAGGATGTCTGACTCTAGGTGAGTGATCACACCATTATGATTATCTGGGTCATGAAGATCTTTTTTGTACAGTTCTTCTGTGTATTCTTGCCACCTCTTCTTAATATCTTCTGCTTCTGTTAGGTCCATACAATTTCTGTCCTTTATTGAACCCATCTTTGCGTGAAATGTTCCCTTGGTATCTCTAATTTTCTTGAAGAGATCTCTAGCCTTTCCCATTCTGTTGTTTTCCTCTGTTTCTTTGCATTGATTGCTGAGGAAGGCTTTCTTATCTCTCCTGGCTATTCTTTGGAATTCTGCATTCAAATGGGAATATCTTTCCTTTTCTCCTTTGCTTTTCACTTCTCTTCATATCACAGCTATTTGTAAGGCCTCCTCAGACAACCATTTTGCCTTTTTGCATTTCTTTTCCATGGGGATGGTCTCGATCCCTGTCTTCTGTACAATGTCATGAACCTCTGTCCATAGTTCATCAGGCTCTCTGTCTATCAAATCTAGTCCCTTAAATCTACTTCTCACTTCCACTGTATAGTCATAAGGGATCTGATTTATGTCATACATGAGTGGTCTAGTGGTTATCCCTACTTTCTTCCGTTTAAGTCTGAATTTGGCAATAAGGAGTTCATGATCTGAGCCACAGTCAGCTCCTGGTCTTGTTTTTGCTGACTGTACAGAGCTTCTCCATCTTTGGCTGCAAAGAATATAATCAATCTGATTTCGGTGATGACCATCTGGTGATGTCCATGTGTAGAGTCTTCTCTTATGTTGTTGGAAGAGGGTGTTTGCTATGACCAGTGCGTTCTCTTGGCAAACTCTATTAGCCTTTGCCCTGCTTCATTCTGTACTCCAAGGCCAAATTTGCCTGTTACTCCAGGTGTTTCTTGACTTCCTACTTTTGCATTCCAGTCCCCTATAATGAAAAGGACATCTTTGTTTGGGTGTTAGTTCTAAAAGGTCTTGTAGGTCTTCATAGACCCATTCAGCTTCAACTTCTTCAGCGTTACTGGTTGGAGTTACCATGATATTGAATGGTTTGCCTTGGAAATGAACAGAGATCATTCTGTAGTTTTTGAGATTGCATCCAAGTACTGCATTTCAGACTCTTTTGTTGACCATGATGGCTACTCCATTTCTTCTAAGGGATTCCTGCCCACAGTAGTAGATATAATGGTCATCTGAGTTAAATTCACCCATTCCAGTCCATTTTAGTTCACTGATTCCTAGAATGTCAACATTCACTCTTGCCATCTCCTATTTGACCACTTCCAATTTGCCTTGATTCATGGACCTAACATTCCAGGTTCCTATGCAATATTGCTCTTTACAGTATCAGACCTTGCTTCTATCACCAGTCACATCCACAACTGGGTATTGTTTTTGCTTTGGCTCCATCCCTTCATTCGTTCTGGAGTTGTTTCTCCATTGATCTCCAGTAGCATATTGGGCACCTACTGACCTGGGGAGTTCCTCTTTCAATATCCTATCATTTTGCCTTTTTATACTGTTCATGGGGTTCTCAAGGCAAGAATACTGAAGTGGTTTGCTGTTCCCTTCTCCAGTGGACCACAATCTTTCAGACCTCTCCACCATGACCCATCGGTCTTGGGTGGCCCCACATGGCATGGCTTAGTTTCACTGAGTTAGACAACACTGTGGTCCTGTGATCAGATTGGCTAGTTTTCTGTGATTGTGGTTTCAGCATGTCTGCCCTCTGATGCCCTCTCGCAACACCTACCGTCTTACTTGGGTTTCTCTTAGCTTGGACATGGGGTGTCTCCTCACGGCCGCCCCTCCTGACCTTGAACGTGGGTAGCTCCTCTCGGCCCTCCTGTGCCCCCGCAGCCGCCGCTCCTTGGAGGTGGGGTAGCTCCTCTCGGCCGCCGCTTCTGTGCTGTCACAGCCTGGCGCTCCAGGCTCCTCAGTCTCTGGGAATCTCCAGGCAAGAATACTGGAGTGGGTTGCCATGCCCTCCTCCATGGAATCTTCCCGACCTGGGTATTGAACCCACATCTCTTACGTCTCCTGCTCTGGCAGGCAGGTTCTTTACCCCAAGTGCTGAGCATGGAGTCTTAATCAGTAGACTGCCAGAGAAGTCCCCCTAGTAACTTCCATGCCTCTATTTTAAGCAGCTTAGTTATTATTCTTTACCAGCATGGATGAATGATGGTGGAGGGACCATGATTGGGTAGAAGATACTGGAAAGATGAACTGGAGTTCCACTTTCCAGGTATTGGTTTACAGGCTGTTCTGCCCACTCTTTGATTGGCCACTCCTGGCTATTTCCATTTTTTGCATTCTCTCTCTTTTTGATAACCTTAAGTCTTCTGTAACTATTTCATCTAAGGTTCATTTTGTTGAACAATCTTTCTTGGAGGACCTATTATCTGCTAGAAGTATGGATTTACACTGGGCATGAATTGGTGAATGAGACAGTTTCAGGGAACACTGTGTCTGGAAACACGACCTCTGAAGTTATGACAGCAATCTTGCAACAGCTACCATGGAAGCAAAAACTGAAATATATACCGACATTATTGCCTAGAGTAACCCTCCTTGAATTCTGAGCAAGGTGAGAAAAATCAGGAGAGTGTGTTTTCATGTTTCCTGTTCATATGACCATTTAGCAATTTAAAAACTTATTAAGCTGCTACTATGTGGCCACACTGTTCCAACTCATTTGATCCTTGTAAGAAGCCCATGAGGGGTGCTATTATTACCTCACTGATGTAACAGGGGCACAAAGAGACTGATAAAACCCTCCAAGGGACAAATAGCTACTAAGTGGCCGAGCCAGAATTCCAGCTCAGGCAATCTTCCTGTAACCACTCTTCTATGCTGTTTCTCCACTGATCACCACTAGAAATCAGTGGCTTAGTAGACAACTGCTGGATAATCATAGTAGAGGTGGAGGTTTGAGGGGAAGAGAAGAGTAACATTCCAAATATTGCATTCTTTGGGTGAGTCTCTGAGAAGTTGTAGTGACCACGTAAACCAAACCATCCTCTATTTCTCTACCAGTGCTTCCTTGGACTAACCAATGTCCCAGTATAACTTCAATACATCGTGTGTTTCAGTGTAATGTTTACTGACTTGGGTCTTGATTTCGAAATTACGTTCCAGTTGAAATTGGTGCTTGTTGGTATTAGAATTGCCTTATAACTTCTTCATTTCTAAAGAATATTGGATTATAGATCCTGTAATTCTAGGAGGAAGAAGGCCTCTGCATATCATGTTAGCAGAAGATGGGGTTGCCTTTAAAAATCTTTACTGAACTCTCTAGAATTCTAAATAAAAATTCCAGGATGGCTTGGAGGCTTCTGGGCAGCAAGGTCAGTTTGAGGGAAAAAGAGGTATTTTATTTTCTAGCAAGTTCTCAAATTCTAAGAATGGTCTTTTTCTTAAATTAAATGTTAATAACAAATCACCACACAACGGTGTCTAAGTGATCTCTTTCTCTCCATATTATCCATTGCTTTTTGAGAGGCAACCCTGATTAGATATAAGAGGGCTTGAGTGAAGTCTTTTTTCCTTGCTGATTTCTGGGCCTCTTTTTCTCCATGAACTGAGTTAGAATTGAGATTAAATTCTGGATGTTGCTTGATTTATACTTTACAAAGAGATTGCTTGCATTTCCAATGTGTAATTAGAAATAGTTATCAAAAATCATTTACCTTTTAGTATCCATTTTTAGTCTTTGCTGCTACATACTATTCTCCATTATTAAAGAGTAGCCCATTTGGTTGGTTGGGGTAAATTTCTTTCCATTTTTCAGATTTATTATATCTCCATTTCATCCAGAAAACTGGCATATTTGATGAGCCTTCCTGTTATAGCTAGCTGCCTGGGCTCACAGTTGACCTCTGTGGACCCACTACAAAGGACACTTAAAAAGTGTTAGCTACAGACCCTATGTCTGCCTCTAGACTGCACACAGAATCTAGACCAGTAGTATTGCTGGGTTTGGAGTCCCCACAGGAGAAGCTGAGCTGGTTGTATGCTGAGATCTGGGTATTGCTGCTTCTCAAAGAGCCTGCTCCCACCACCCCTCCCAGCCAAGGCTGTCTGGGTTGGGAGCCCCTAACCACTCTCTGGGGGCAAGTGCAAGTTACTGATGCCCAGAACCTCCTTGGGCCCATCACAGTCAATCCAAACCGTAAGTCACTTCTTTCAAGAGCTCAGGGTTCCTCTTTTCCCCATGGCTTGAAAGTGCATCTAGGAGAACTTTGTAAATCCCAGAATGTCTCCTTCCAGCCACAGAGGGAATGTTGGGACTAGTTTTCTGGGCAATCAAATGCCCAGCATAACCCACCATCCCTCACCTGGCTTACCACCTAAGAATAATGCTTCCTCCACTTACTGTCTTCTTCTATAACCTCATACTCCATGTTATTCTCATCTAACCTTTCACTAGAGTCCTCCTTTCTGATCCTTGTATTTCATTCTCTGGAGCTTCCAGAACAGGATAGACACACAATTACACCCCCTATCTCCACAACTGACATTCCTCTATCCTTCATGCTTCAATAGAAAACTGCACCACCCCCCCCCCCCCACCCTGCACAAGACCCTGCTTTCAAGATGCCTCTCAAATGGAGGCCATTTATCACCAACTGTCCTTCATGTCAGGATTGGGAAATAGGAGATTGGTTTCCCTCTTACATCTGACTGCCACTTCTAGACCACTAGTCCTCTACCTTCACTGAGATGTCCAAAACACTGACACTCTGTTCCCTGGGGTTCCTGTCATGTAGCAGCAGCACCCCCTTGTCTCTGCCATCATTTGATGTTCCATATTCTCTGTTGCAGTTACTGGAGAGGCCCCAGGCTTCTCACCCCAAGTCCGACCTTCATTCTGCGTGTCATGACTTCAGCACGAAGTTGATGACTCATCTGCCCCCAGGCCCTTTTTGTTCTTCATCTACACTAACCTTCTCCTCCATGTCCTGAAGCTACTCCCTCCTGTGGCCAACCCTCCTGGATCTGTTGCTTTGCTTCCAAAATACTAGTGAATAAATGGGTTGGAGTGTCTGGAACATTAGTGACGATGAGAGAGTGAAGAAGCTGAAATGTGGAATAAGACACACATTGTCATCTCCAGATGGCAGAAGCCAGAGAGATTTTCAAGAATTTTTTTTTTTTCTGAGACAGATCTGAATTAGTAAGTGAAGAAGATAGAAGAAAGACAGAAAGATGTGCTTTCGATCTTTCTTTCTATAAGATTTTTCTCCAGACTTTCCCTCCAAATATGCAAAACAACCCTATCTCAAACCTAAAGCATTCTGTCCCAGTAGCCTCACTCAGGGGGAATCCAGAAGATGTGCATGCAGTGTGTGTGTGTGTGAGTGAGTGATGGGGTTGACGCCATGGGGGGTAAGGCACAGAGTGGATTGGTGCACAGTATCCAGCTGTACTGAACTGAATAGAACTCCCATCCTCTCAATGTTCCTGTCCACCTAGAACCTCAGAATGTGACTTTCCGTGGAAATAATTCATGTAGGTGTAACTCGTTAAGATGGGATCGGACTAGATTAGGGTGCATCCTGACCCCATGACTGGTTTCCCAAGGAACACCTGGAAGCTCCCAAACACTAGAAGAGGCAAGAAAGGCTTCTTCCCTGGAGCCTTTGGAGGGAGTATGGCTCTGAAGGCACCTTGGTTTCAGACTTCAGCCTCCATATCTGGAGAGAATGGAGTTTTGTGGTGTGAAACCACTGAGTTTGTGGTGACCTGTTAGAGCAGCCTCAGGACACTATATAGCAGCAGAGGAGCACCTTGGTTTCAGCCTGGTTATTCTTCCTTAAAAGCTTATTTTACTTTGAATGTTAAAGGAAAACCAATACAAGCTCACTTCCCTCACCATTTCTCCTCCTGGCCTTCTGTCTCCATCACCAGCCTCATTTGAATTAGAAGAAGAATTAAAAAGGAAGCTTTCGCGGTGGCTCAGTGGTAAAGAATCCACCTGTGATGCAGGAGACCCAAGTTCAACCCCTGGGTTGGGAAGATTGCCTGGAGAAGGAAATGGCAATCCACTCCAGTATTCTTGCCCGGAAAATCCCATGGACTGGTCGCCAAGAGTCGGATATGACTATTAAGTGTCAATAATATACAAAATACTGTACAAAGCACTGCAAGTATATTAGCTCTAATCCTCACTCCAAAGTTACAAAATAGGCTCTATTATTATTGTTTCTGAAACAAAATTAAGCCTCAGAGATCACTTTCTACAAGTGGTAAGAGGACGATGGGACAAATTGGGAGGTTAGGATGGACATATATACACTACTTTGTGTAAAATGGCTGGCAGGAACCTGATATAAAGCAAAGGAAGCTCAACTCGGTGCTCTGTGACGAGTTAGATGGGTGGGCTGAGGGGTTTGGGGTGGAAGGTCCAAGAGGGAGGGGACATAAGTATACATATAGCTGACTCACTGTAGTGCAGCAGAAACTAACGCCGCACTGTAACGCAATGATGTGCGTGTGCGTGTTCAGTCGTGTCTGACACTTTGCAACCCCATGGACTATAGCCCGCCAGGATCCTCTGTCCATGGGATTTCCCAGACAAGAATACTGGAATTTCCATTTTCTCCAAGGATCGAACCCACGTCTCCTGTGTCTCCTGCACTGGCAGGCGGATTCTTTACCATTGAGCCACCTGGGAAGCCCAAAGCAATTATATTCCAATTTAAAAAAAGAAACGGAAAAAAGAAAGTTAGTGGAAGCATCTAAGAGCTATTTCACAGCATGTTACATAACTCAAGGATTGAAAGATCCATCTGAACTTTTTGTTCTTCCCCAAGTCAATCAGGTTAACACTTGAAAAGTCATCTGTAATTCTAGAACACATTTCTCACTTATGCTAATATATGACACTTGGCATTTTATTTTCATTTGTAAGTTATTTTTCTTCAAGTGTGGATGAAAGTCCTTTGATATGTCAAGTCTGACTGTTTGCTTAGAAAGGTCCAAACAAAAATATAACAGTGGGAAGTGGGAAGGGATAAATAGCCCTAAGAAATGACCCTTCATTTTGATCCCTTAGGCTTTACTTTGCTGACAACTTAAGAAATGCACATGTAATTGCTTCCGGGGAAGAGAAAGCAGGAGTTGGTAATATGTGATTGCAAGTGCTTGAAACAAAGATAAAATAGGAGATTTCATCTGCTGCTCTAGCATTCCTTTTTAAAGATGAGTGTTGGGATTTATGTCTGCCTTTTCTTGGATTGTCTGTTACAACAGGAGACTTTTATTAGCTCTGCAAAGGAAGCAATTTAGTGGTCCTGTAGATTTCTCTTCTATTTGGATGAAAGAAAAAAACTAGAAATCTTTGGGCATCAACTTTTTTAGGGGAATTATCTTTGCTGTCACCACTCAAAAGAGCAGGCTCGTAAACTGGGAGGAGAAAACATGTTGTCTTCCTAAATCTTTTTCTTAGAGACAATGTAAGTCTACTGGATAGAAATTCAGCAAAATTGAAAAGCAACATCGGTATTCAAATTATAGGACATTTATTGTTCCAGTTGGAACATGTTTGTTCGGATTTAAATAGTAATGTCATTGTTCTGATATGATTTTCAATTTATCAATCAAAATTATGTTCTTTCATTTAAGAAGTATTTGTTTTGTGCTTTCTGTACTACACTGTGGAGAATGTACTAGAAAGGATAGCTACTCCTGTTATCAAGGAGCGTATGGGCCAAGGGGCGAGGGACATGTTGCTTCTTGCTAATATTTAGTGAGTACTTTCTGTGTGCCAGGCTTTCAAGTGCTTTATATGCATGAACTCTTTCCATCTTCAAAAGCTCTATGAAATAGGTAATATTTTTTTAATCATTATTTAACCAATGACGAAACAGAGGCACAAAAAGTTTAGAAACTCGCCTGAGGTCAGACATCTCAGTCAGTTCAGTCGCTCAGTCGTGTCCGACTCTTTGCAACCCCATGGACTGCAGCACACCAGGCTTCCCTGTCCATCACCAACTCCAGAGCTTGCTCAAACTCACGTCCATCGAGTCAGTGATGCCATCCAACCATCTCATCCTCTGATTGTCCCCTTTTCCTCCTGCCTTCAATCTTTCCCAGCATCAGGGTCTTTTCAAATGAGTCAGTTCTTTGCATCAGGTGGCCTAAGTATTAGAGTCTCAGTTTCAGTTTCAGCATCTGTCCTTCCAATGAATATTCAGGACTGATTTCCTTTAGGATTGACTAGTTTGATCTCCTTGCAGTCCAAGGGACTCTCAAGAGTCTTCTCCAACACACAGTTCAAAAGCATCAATTCTTTGGTGCTCAGCTTTCTTTATAGTCCAACTCTCACATCCATATGTGACTACTAGAAAAACCACAGCTTTGAGTAGATGAACCTTTGTTGGACCTTTGTTGTCAGACACCTAGTAAGTAGTAGATTCAAGCCACAAGCTCAAACAAGTTAACCACAATGTTATATTATATCTCAAGTTGGGCAGAAAAGACACACACATATTAATAATAATAAATAACTAATAATCACTAACAAAACTAAAACAAATGATAAATGGGGAGATCATTCTGGGTTGATGTGGTCAAGGAATCCTTGATCATATGAAACCAAAATTAGATCTGAAACATACCGTTTATATTGTCATTGTGGAGATGTGCCTTAGTATATGGGAGGTTCTGAGTGGCATGCAGGAGAGGAACTTGAGTGTTTAATTCATTGCTTCTTAAACTTCTTTGGCTCTGAAGCTATTTAAAAAATTTTAAAATTTTGACCACCTGCTGCAGCTTGTGTGTTAGTTACTCAGTCATGTTCTCCAGGCAAGAATGGGTAGCCCTTCTCTTCTCCAAAGGATCTTCCCTATCCAGGGATCAAACCCGAAGTCTTCTGCCTTGTAACAGATTCTTTACCATCTGAGACACCAGGGAAGCCCTTATGAGCTCTTATTTCCTGAACAGGGATTGAACCAGTGCCCCCTGCAGTGGAAGCATGGAATCTTAACCACTGAACTGCCAGGGAAGTCCCAGAAGCCATTCCTGCCCCCGCCCACCCCCCCACCCCCCTCAAGGAATACTTATAAACACCTTTTAGCATATGCATTGTCAAGAGTAATTTGGGAGAACAGAATCTATTTTAGGATCATCTATTTACAGAGACTCCCCTGGATTCTCCATGTTTGCTGTCAGTGGCCAGAAAGGATCTAATATTACAGGGGGAAGGGCCACTGGAAATGTCTGTGGATAGAATTTATAGGGTATGAATGGAATTCATGAAAACTTGACAGGATATCAAGTTTTGTTTGTTAACCAAATAACTGGGGTTGTGGTATCACTACCTCTAGGAAAGCCTTGACAGATTGGTTCTCTCTGGCTAGGCTGAGGAGCATTTTACTTTACATACAGAAAAGACAGTTCTGCTTTCCAGTGGCTCAGACAGTAAAGAATCTGCCTACAATGCAGGAGACACTAATTCCATCCCTGGGTCAGGAAGATCCCCTGGAGAAGGAAATGGCAACCCCCTCTAGTATTCTTGCCTGGAGAATCCCATGGACAGAGGAGCCTGACAGGCTATAGTCCACGGGGTCGCATAGAGTTGGACCCTACTTAGCAATTAACACTTATTTAAATGTCCCTGGTCTTCTGTAATTAGTACCCTAGGGACACTGTCTTCTTCTATAGTCATTTTTTACAACATTTTGTCCATATTATAAGGATTGTTTTATAGTCAAACTGGTCACCTGTAAATATAATCATGCTCAATGTCTATTAATGGATCTTGTGTTTTCTTTTGCACAAAAAAAGTACAACTAGAGAAACTGAAAGTCATACTCCAACTCCCACTTTGTAAATTTTTGTTCTTTAAACAATGTAAGAATTTCTATCTGTTGAGTATCCTCTTTCTGCTAGAAACCGTGCTATATGTTTATGTATGTCTTCTAATTTTGACCTCACACTGCCCTGGGAGGTAGATGTTACTCCCATTCTAGACATGAGGAAATGGAGGCACAGAGAGGTGAAATTGTCTGCCTGGGGTTAAATAGCAAGTGATAAAGGAGTTTGAATTCTGGTTTGCCTTCAAAGCCCACACTTTTGAAACTCCATCAGACCACTTCCTTAAAAGGAAAAAATTACTGGAGATTAAATCAGTATTTGCAATGCTAGAATTTAAAGTATTTCAGGGAATTGAATCAAAGATACACCGTTCCTTAGATGACTAAGCAAGGCAATCATGCATCGTCAAACCATATCAGCTAAAACTTAAAAATTTTTTTCTAATAATCTCTCTGACTTACTTAAAAAAAAAGACCATCATATACTGTTTCATAGCTAAAAGTTCCTTGCTTAATCATTATTCTAATGTTTGTCCATCACATTCCTATGGAGGCAGGACGGAGCCTTCTCCCTTCTTCGACATGTTGTTAGGAAACGCCTCTGTTTTCTGGCCTGCTCTAGGACAGACAATAAGCTTTAGCTGAGAACACGTTTGGAGGTGTGTGAGTGAGTGAATCAAGTGTGCCTGGAGGCACCAGTCCATGCCTGTTCCTACAAAGCCCATGAAAGCCCAGCAAACTTTTGGGGACTGACGCCAAGGACCAGAGCCCTCACTAGCTGGATGTGGGACTTCAGTGGCATAGATGCAATGTATATAAATGACTCTCATTTTTGTTCTTTGGAGCTGTTTCCTTTACAGAAATTTCTGACAAAACTGCTAACAACAGATACATTAACTTCTATTCTAGAAAACAGAGGGCTAAACAGAAAAGTAGGCTGTAGCTAAGGCAAGAGGCTTCATCACATAGTCTTTTTCTGTTTGTTCGTTTAACAATTTTGCCAATAAAGAGGTAATAAAACACAGGAGTGAGTCTAACTTCCCAGTGTAAGATCACTAGCATTCTTTACTACATTATTCCCCATATGTTATCCACATTCTTACCCATGTGTGAATGGCTATTTGTGAAGTGTCTGATAATTGAAGAGGAGAGAACTTGCATCTATTAAAAGCCTACCACGTACCAGACAGAGTGCTGGGTGCTTTTTGCATGCAATCTCTTTTGTTTTTTTTAAAGGCTTTATTAAAAATTGATTTGTTTATTTTTGGCTGCACAGAGTCTCCGCTGCTGTGCATGAGCTTCCCCCAGCTGAGGTAAGCGGGTGCTTCTCCTTGTTGCCGTGCACAGGCTTCTCTTTCTGTGGAGCACGGGCTTTAGGCGTGTGGGCCTCAGTAGTCGTGATGCATGGGCTTAGCTGCGCTGCCGCATGTGGAATCTTCCTGGACCATAACAAAACCATTATTTTCTGGAAATAATTTTGGAGAGCGTAACTTGCCTGAAGTCACAGAATAGGTTAGTGACAGAATCAAGATTGGGACCACTTTTGCCTTCCAAGCTCATCTGCATGATCTTATGTTATTCTCCATCTCTCATGGATGTTCGTACAGAATCTCAGAAAGTTCACTGGTAATGCAAATCTTTGACACAAGTCTGAATGCTCCTGAAAGGGTTGGGTCTTTTCTTTTTTTTTCTTTCTATTTTTTGCCTGCACTGCATGGCATGTGGGATCTTAGTTCCCCGACCAGGAATCGAACCCATGCCCCCTGCAGTGGAAGCCTGGTGTCTTAACGACTGGACCACCAGGGAAGTCAGACTGGGTCTTTTTATATCCCAAGTGTCTAGCCCAACTTCTGGCACATAGTAGATCTCAATCAATATTTGTTGAATTAAATTCAGTTGCTCATATAGGCTTGGTCTATTTGACGATGTTTCTGCTAGGTTCCTGGGTACATTTGAAAGTTATGTCTGACTTTTACTTGGAAAACCACTGCGGTCTCACTTTTGATTTTGATTGGATGACTCTGAGTGTTGACAAATGAAAAAAGTGACTACATTCAGACATGGGGAAGCATTACAGAATCAGTGAGATTCTGAATATAAATCTTAACAAAATAGATATGAGAGGAATAAATAAAGATACAACACTGTTTCTTGGAAACATGGGTAGTTTTTGTGTTTTTTTTTTTCATTCCTCCTCTATTTCCAGATAGATTTAGACACTCAGTTGTCCTGCCTGAACTTTTCTGTTGTTCTTGGCGGTTTCCAATCCTGAAATACAAGACTATATTTTTCACAAGTAAGTCTGCTATGGTTCCACAACCTAAAGCGTTGTACATTATTCTCATTCATATATGAGTTTGACAAATGTGGATCAGAAAACTATCAGGACTCAGGGGAAAGGCAGAATCGAATGATGGCCCTTTCCCCCTAATTGGCAAGTGATAGCGTTATGGACATGGCTGTTTCTGTAGCATCCAGTGGAATGGATCACACTAATCATGGCTGCAGCAGTGTTCTTGACCTTGACCTTGAATCTGACTGGTTGGCTGATAACATGCTACCTGGTGGAAATCAGAGTATTTTTCATATTGTGATATTTTAAAGAAATTATCTTTATTTTTAATTGTTTATCTAGACATGCCAATGAATATTTATGCCACATTTTGAGCAAAAACTCACAAGGTGTTCGTTTGTTTTTTTTCCAAACTTCACGTGTGTACACAAAACAACACAATTTTAAGGGTTTGCGTAAAAGAACAAAGCATAAGAAATATAGTGAGATACAAGCTCATAACCAATGTTCAAATCAGTGAGCAGATCTGATTCAACATGAGAAAAGTTTACAAAACAAGTCTGTGGTTTGTAGGAAGCACTATCTGGTGATGGTGTTGCAGGACACGATCCCCGTCCCATTGCGGGAAGCCGTAGGCAGGTAGAAAGACAGCAGGATGTTCACTCGGCCTATCAGGGAGTGATGGGGAGGCCAGTGTTTCAGGAAAAACGTTCTGACTGTTTGTGGGTGCTGTCAAGAGGAAAAGCAGACTTTGTCCATCAGGCCTGGCAGTGATATCTATTCTCTCTTTTGATTTTAACTTTACCTGAACCCTTTGATTCCTTTCTTCTCAAGCACTGAAGGAATTAAACTTGGAAAGTCAGCAAGTGACGATCCAGAGTCTAAGGGAAAAAAAAAAGTGAAAATAAAGTCCCCGGATGATCCAACAGCTGTGTCTTAATTAGTAACCAGACTCCTTCTATTGATATATTGCAAGACAGCCACCAGTAGGCAGGAAAAAAGAAAACAAATGTTTTCACATTCTTTGTGTTTTTTTTTTTTTTTTTACAAAAAAATGGATCTAGGAACTCATATGGTTGAAGGAAGGAGACAAATGTAACTAGTTTATGCATCACATCTCATTCTGCTTCAGATTTTTATTGTACTAGTAGCTGCTTCATAGGCTTAATAGTTAGATATTTGGTAGTTTTCTCTGTGAGTTCTTCTTTAAGACCTAAAATACTTGTGTCCTATAAATTTGGAACTACGAAAAATGCCTCCAGTCTTATTTATTTAAATTATGATATAAATATTGTTTAAACAAGGTTTCCTAAACTCAAAGGAGAGGCTCCATTAGCTAAAACGTGTCTTCTTCCTTATCTTTCCTGTATCTTCCTCAGTAATTGCTTTCTTTGATTTGATCTCATGAAAATTAGAAATAGACTACTCAAAAGTTCTCTGCATCACCAAACCAAAATAAGTGAGTTTGGAAGCAGAAATACATTCAATGTGTTCTCTTTTGAGGACTCACCAAGCTAAGAGCTTCAGAGTATTAAAGCCATAAAGAATCATGTCAGTTCATAGTTATTATAAGAAAAAAAAAAGCCCCCAAAACAAACCCAAAGTTTGTTAAGTTTTCACAACTCCCCTTCTTACCCATATCAATAATTTCAACTTATTATCCACCCATTTCATGAGGTTTTCACACTTGCTTTAGTACCTTCTGACCATCTCTCCTACTTTAATGAAACTACAACCAACTTTCCAATTCACCCTAAACCTTAACTCTGCAAGCCTCGGTCTTTCTGCAGGAACTTAATACAATCCAGTCAAGTTTCTCACATTTCATTTGTATGTTAGGAGGAAAAAAAAAAAGAGTTGAACTTAGGAAATGAGAGTTAGCTGAGGTTCTATCAGCTTGTGAAACAGCTTGATAGTAGCAGAAACAATCATATTATCATTCTCCCCATTACCACACTGTTGAAGATAAAAAGAAATGGGGCATTGCCAATTTTCATCTAACATTAGTTGTGCTGGAACTTCTAAAGAAAAGGTTCAATGTGCCGAGTTTAGTTGACTAGAGAAGAATGCTGTAACAAACTGACTTTCCAGCCAAGTGTCTGCAGAAAAAATGGCAACAAAATTCCAAAGTGACTCTGCTAGCTAGAGCCATAATTAACCACAGTAACCTGCTAGGAAGGTAAACTCTACCAGACAACAGAAATATTTTCTTTCCTTAAATGATGTTAATGTCTGCTAAACAGTTGGGTAGTTCATATGAAATGAAAGAAAAAGAAAAGTCCAGTTACTATTAACACCAAAGAAATTCACGCCAACCATAAACCAAAGGTGCTTTGGTACTATAGCCAGAACAGATGATGGTGTTAGAGGGGAGCAGGGAAGTCCCTGATGGTTAGCTGACAGGGTTATGGAAGGTTGGTGAGACCTGCTCTGTGTCCTGTGAGGCTGACACACCACCATGTCCATGACAGGAGTCGTAGAAACACAAGCTAATCAGCTGGCTTGTTAAAACAGAGTGCAACATCGCTGTATTGAAAGTGACTTCAGGCTTGTTGAGTCTTGTTCATCTGAGGAAACCATGCTTGCTGCCATAGATTAGACACTATGGTCTCAAGCGGAATGCGTGTGAAGTTTCCAAAATATTTCCTCAAAGACTTGATTCAGTTTTGGTTTGTGACCTTAGCTGGCAAGCATCAAGGTGGACATGGGCAGGCAGTTCAGAAGGACATCTGTGAGGACTGAAGTTGGGCAGCTTTCAGAAGATGAAAAGATGTTTAAAGTTAAGGCCTTTATCTGCAAACAATAGTATATTAATAAACTCTATACCATATTTACAAATGCATTCTCTTGTATTAAAACTAACAGTATTCTGTTCACAGTGCCATTGTTTATACAGGTAGCAATCCCATAATACTCATGTATTTTGGCGTGGGAATCAGTAGCGCTTGATATTTACAGAAGATGTACAGGTGTGAAAATAACATGTCACTGAATCTGAGTTACTGATAAAAGACAGATTGACTAATGGTGCAAAGGAATGACTGTACAGCACCTTCCCCTCGCATCGGATAGGACACGTGGTTTCTTAAATTGAGAAGATGCCAAATCTCTGACCCAAAGTGGCATGGAGTCCGTAACAAAACAATGAACCCCCTGTTCACGTTTGGGTACGTTGAATAATCTTTGTCCAGAGTTTTAGATCCATTGTCTAGTGCACAAAATAGAAAAGTTAAAAAGATTTATTATTATTTTATAATAATAATTATTATTAAAATAGAAGGTACTTTCTCTCACGCTCTCTCTCGCCAGCGCTCTTGCACTTAAGACCAATGTCCTTGGAGTTCCAAATATGCTGGTGTTTTTGTCATGCAGCTCAGCAGTCCGATGGCCAAGGCTAAAATGCTCTGGACTCAGGAAGCGCCGCCCGTCACAGTGTGACCCAGGGCCCCAGGGGCCACGGCAAGAGCACCTCTTTCTTACTCCCTAGTCGTCTCCTCCAGGGCCAAGCCGGTCCCTGGAATCGGCTCCCTCATCGTGGAATGGAGTTGCTCATTTCGGCAGCTGATGCTGAGGTGACGGATGGCTTCTGTACACTCGGGAAAAGGAGGGAGGCAGGTGAGTGGGAGGAGGGTGGACTCCGAGGAGCTCCTGGGTGATGTCCAGAGAGGGGCCGGGTTGATCAGCAAGAGCCCCCAGAGCATCCGCCCTCCCAGAGGCCTCTGCGCGAGGAGGCTGTCAATCAGTGTGCGGAGCAGGGCGCCGGCCCCGGGCACTAGGGGGCGTCGCCTTCGGCCACAGTCTGCTCCTCGGCCTCGGTCCCTGGGCCTTTGTGGTCCGGGCTGCCATCGCCACTGCTTCTGTGCTGTTTGGGCAACAGGCTCTTCCACTGGGCTTTGTTGTGCGCGAGATGGCTTAGCATGCTCTCAGACAGGGCGCTGTGTCCCGTGAAGCGGGCCCATTCCCGGAAGAGGGGCTCCACGATGTAGGTCATGAAACCTGAAACAGGCAAGGCCAACGTCATCACCAGCAGGGCAGTAGGACCACTTCTTCCCTCACACACACGATTGGGCCCATGATGCACTCGGCCCCAGGGGTATGGAGGCCTCCAAGATGTGGTCCCTGCCCTCAGCCTAGGAGCATGAGGTAAGTCACCTTAGGCTTGGCATTTAACCTCTCTATGCCTCCGTTTTTGCATTTGTAAAGAGGAGTGAAGAAGGGTACCAAACCCGTAGAGTTGTTAGGACAATGAAATAACACATGTGAAATGCTTAGAAAGTTCCTGGCATATAGCAAACACTCAGCAAATATTGGCTATTACTATGTGAAGAAGGTTCACTGGAGAAGGGATAGGCTACCCACTCCAGTATTCTTGGGCTTCCCTTATGGCTCAGCTGGTAAAGAATCTGCCTTTAATGTGGGAGACCTGGGTTCAATCCTTGGGTTGGGAAGATCCCCTGGGGAAGGGAAAGGCTACCCACTCCAGTATTCTGGCCTAGAGAACTCCATGGACTATCGCAAAGAGTCCACATGACTGACCACTTTCACTTTCATTTGAAGAAGGATCGTGTAGGACTCTGCAACCCCATGGACTGTAGCCTACCAGGATCCTCAGTCCATGGGATTTTCCAGGCAAGAATACTGGAATGGGTTGCCATTTCCTTCTCCAGGGGATCTTCCCGACCCAGGGATCGAACCCGCGTCTCCCGCATTGTAGGCAGAAGCTTTACTGTCTGAGCTACCAGGGAAGCCCTGAAGAAGGATAAAGACATATAAAGAAAAAAGTTAAAAAAAAAATGAGCTAGAACTAAGGAAAGTGGCTGAGGGAGGGGAGGAAAGGGAAAGTGACACCAGGAAGCCACACATTGTTGATTTAGACCATCTGAAGAGTTCATTCATACATTTACCCTGAAGATATTTCTTCAGGATTATCATTTCACATTTTTGTCTTACTTTCTATTATGTTAAGCAACCAGGTGTAGATAATAAAAGTTCTTTGTCTTCAAAACAGATTTTTACCTGCATAAAAGTTCTGCTTGAATGATGAGATAAGATGGGTTGATATGAGACTTCTTTGTTAGCATGTCTGTTCTCTTAATTATTTTAGTCTTGTTGAACTTTCTAATCACGTCTCACTGTTAATGTGCTTTCCATATAAAGCATGATTTATTAAAGCAAAGATAATTTCCAGTCTAGGTTGGAATTATTGGATTCATCACAAATTTGGACATATTTAGGTTTTATTGTATTTCCCTTGAAATGGTATTGGGAGAAGGGGACTTCTGTGGTATGGGGAGAGGCAAGTTTTTTCAGCATAATGAAATCTTCTGACAACTCTCCCTGTGTGTTTATAGTCATGCGAATTATAAGGCTTGACTGGATTACTTTTTATTGGACAAACAGCCAATACTTAGCCTTTGAGGATGCTCTGGAGATGAGAAAAGGATGCATTGATTCTAAATGTTAGTATATGTGTCTGCATTTTCTCATTAGATGTGAAATATGATTTAAATATTATAAGATGATGTTAGATAACCTGACTCTAAGGAGCAAAAAGTTAAGCCAGCGACTTACTGTGTACATTTTGATAAGGTTATGTGGGGAGACAGACAATTAAGATTTCATTCTGGAATGTTCTTGCTTGCTATTCTAGACTACCTCCACATCTAATTTTGAATATCTTCCATCTTAAGAGATATTAGATATTATATATCTAAAAAGATAGTCTGCAATATTGTCATACTATTCTGAAGTTTAAGGTGTGAATATTTACCAGGTTTACCCTGAGTATTAAAAAGTTACAAATCCCATACTTAAAAATCCAGTACTTAAAAAAAAGTCAGCTTATTTTTTTCCTGAAATTACTCTGGAGTTGCATCTCTATATTTCTACTCATTAGATATAAAGACCTCTAATAGGAGATAGGAGAGTGATTTTGAAGTCTGAATAGACACCATGAGGCAGTTTTTCTCATGAAGCAAAGCTTCTGCATGATTAGATTCGAGGCTGTCCCACAGGTTCCCACTGTATTTGTGCAAACTGACTCAGATGGTAAAGAATCTGCCTGCAATGCAGGAAACCCAGGTTTGATCCCAGGGTTGGGAAGAGCCCCTGGAGAAGGAAATGGCAACCCACTCCAGTATTCTTGCCTGGAGAATCCCATGGACAGCGGAGTTTGGTGGGCTGCAGTCCATGGGATTGCAAAGAGTTGGACATGACTGAGTGACTAACACATTCACATTCACGCTCTTCTACTAAGTGATGCAGAGCCTGACTTTGTGGGGACATTGCTCTCCTGAAAGGTTACAGGTGGGGGAGGGGAGAAATGATGGCCTCAGAGTTAACAAGGATTGAAGAAAGCCTCTTTTTCTTCATCTTTCTAGCTTTTTTTTTTTTTTTAATGGCTTGCAAGATCTTAATTCCCCAACCAGGGATCGAACCTGGGCCCCAGGCAGTGAGACTGCTGAGTTCTAACCACTTGACTGCCAGGGAATTCCTAATTCCTTATCTTTCTATGAAAGTGAAAGTGTTAGTCACTCAGTCAGGTCTGACTCTTTGTGACCCCATGGACTACAGCCCTCCAGGCATCTCTGTCCATGGGATTTCTGAGGCAAGAATACTGGAGTGGGCTGCCATTTCCTTCTCCAGGGAATCTTTTTGACCCAGGGATTGACCCAGGCCTCCCTCATTGCAGGCAGATTCTTTACACTCGGAAACACCAGGGAAGCCCATCTTTCTATAGGTTTCACCAATTGGAGATTCATTTGATTGAGCACCTACTTTTTGAAAGGTAGAGTTTGATGGGAGTGGGGAGGAAGGTGGGTGAGGGGTGGATAGAAAATCCTTTTTTCACTTGGGTAAATATGAATTACTTAAAAAGAGAATCAGATCGAAGCCTGAGACGGTACTCAGGAAATCCTCATTGTGGATTGGGAAAGGAAAAAGAGAGGACATTTTCAGTCCCAAGGGAATCAGGACAGAGGAACTACCTGCATTATTCATACCCACTGGAAAAATATTTGTTTGGGAGGCTGGAGCCCACAGCCTCCATTAGACTATGTTTATCTATCTGGGTTTTTCCAGTTTAGCCTGATATGTCCCTGCATACCACACCTCCAAGCCTTGAACCTGCAGAGCTGGGAGATGTGGAATGGAGACAGAAAGATTTATCTGCTGAGGGTTATTTTATAATCACTTTTTCTCCTTATTACTGGTGTGCTGGTGTAGCATCCATGGGATTTTCCTAGGCACTCAATCCTCATCCCATTTTAAAAACAGGTATCTATGGTAACCACATTTTCCTGAGCTGAAAATCAGGACATATGATCTGACAAAATAAGTGTGTTCTCATGACAACAAGAGAATAGAATCTCCAAAATCAAGTCTGTCTTGCAAATCCAGGTTGTGTGCTTAACAACGTAAGTGCTTTTCTCTGGGGACTGAAAATGTCTTTAACAGGTGCCTGGCAAATTCCTTTCTAACCAGAGTTTAACAAACTGGGCTCTGGGATTAGGATTTGGGTCAGGGTCTATTTCCTTTGAATCGCATCTGCAAAATTTCCAATCAGATACAGCATTGGATCCAAGGAGGCTGAGGTTGCATTTCCATTAATACTGCTGCCCTTCGCCCTCCCCAGCAATTCTGTAGCTTTCTCTGCTCTGGATTCTTCCTGGGTTCTGCTTTTTATAACAACACCCCTCTCCCTTTTTCAGGTGAAGGAATCAGTTTAATTGTAAACAAAACATAATGATATTAACGGCAATTGAGAAAAAAATTATCAATAATTTCAGTGTTCCCATGTATCTATTTTAATATTTGCACATTCCCTTCAGATTTTTAAAAACTAGATTAATTTTATTCCTATTTCCTTAGGTTGACTTTGCGACTCTTTTGTGAGGCTATGGATTCAATTTGACCCTCAGTAATTGGAAGCATATCATTCTAACTGCCTGGTTTTCTCAATTTTCAATTGATCTTTTTGGGTGCCCCGTGCCCTCCCAATCTCCAGGCATTGAGCCTTGAGCCTTGCAAAAGTTTGCTGCACTGTGACTGCCTTAAGTTGTTTTAAGGCAGTTCTGTCTGAACTGTGTTAAGGCAGTTCAGAAAAACTTAAACTGGTACATGTCAGGACCATAGTTTATAAGTAAAAGAGTTCAAGTTCTGAGTTTGGTTTTAACTGGAGGAAACTGCAAGGAAAAGAAAGACTTGCTTTAAATGTAGATGGAATTGATAGAGTGTTTAAAGAAGTGAAAGAAACGAATAGTTATTTTAAAGGAATTAGAGTTACTGTTTAACACTTATTGAAATTGACAATTGAGAGTGTGGCCCTAAAAGAACAAGACTGAAAATACATTTTGAAGTGAAGAAGCATGGGACCCCATGTCACGTGTTTATGGGCCTGAGTCTGGGGACCCAGCCTTTGAAATTATGCATTGAGGATGAAGGGTAGTGACCGAAATGGAAGGATCCGAAACTACAGATTTTCCACGTTTCAAGTCCTAAAGAGAGAGTGAGCTAATCTGACCTCCAGCACCCAATAATTGATTCTTGTTACTTTCCTTCATTTGGTTTTGATTCAATTCTAAACAACAAAGTTAATACAAGTTGTTTATTAAGGGTCTATAACAAAGACTTTACTGTATTTTTCATCTCAATTGATAATTATTTAGTAGATAGGTCATGACTAGAGTGTTTATTTGGATTCAGTTATTCAAAGGGGCATTAATTAGTTCGGATCTTTCAAAAGCTGTGTGTAGGTCTTCTTTGTGACTCTTGGCCGAGGTGCCAAAATTATTCATTTAAAATTACAGTTGAGTTCAACTCACCAATTTGTATACTAGGGATTGAATCTTTCTGTTGATTGCAAAGAGGACTGATTTCCAGTTCAAATTTCTGTTCAAGATCACCTAAGAAAGAAGAAGAAACACATTGGTATTGTAGAACTTGAAATTTTTAATGGTCTAGTTGGAAGGAGTTACCTGGGAATTACCGTTTCTTGCCTTGTTGCTAGGAATGCTCTAGCAATGACTGACTCTGCCCTGCTCTGGTAATTTCTGTGAAAATTTAAAATGTCAGCATATCAATGATCATTTACAATAGGCTCGTTGTTAATAGGTATGCTCTGGGATTAGAATAAACTTTTGAACAAAACTTTATATGAACAGGAAAATGAATGGCCAATTTCCTAATACTGAGATGGAAGTTCTGGTTTGAAGTTACAGATTAAGAAAACAGGTTTTATGTTTTTCCCTCCTTTCACTCTGCCTGACCCTCATCTGGTTTCACCTGAACAACCAGGAATAATAAGTAGGCAGAAAACAAGGAAGAGGAACTATAAATAGGAAGATCTCATATGAGAGTATCTCTAGAGCTACAAAATTAATCAAAATAAGGGTCTGATTCTTTCAATCTTACTCCTTAGAATTTTACTCAGTATAACTAAAAATTAAATAAAGTATAAAGGTCAGGATGATCTTTTTTTTAAAAAAAACTTTATATTTTTTACTGGGATATAGCCGATTAGCAATGTTGTGATAGTTTCAGATGAACAGTGAAGGGGCTCAGTCAGACATATACAAGTAAGGATGATCTTTCTTTATAATGCCTCTGTCAGCTAGAAGACCAAAGGAGAAATACATCATGCAAAGCTTTATCAAAATACTTTATTGATTCTTCCTGAAGGTGAAAAATTGTGGGTAATTTTCTCATTGGGAAAAACAATCTAGTTAATCAGTAGAGAAGCTGGTTCTCAGAACCACTCACTGAATTCACAGCTGTGAATGCACTCCTCTAAACTAGAGGAGAAAAACACACATATTTATACCATGTTTGCTGTGTGTCAGGCACAGTTCTAAGCACTTTACCTATTTAATTAATTTAATCCTCATAACAAGCTCAGTATAGCCCCCATTTTATAAGATATGGAAACTGAGATGAAGCCTAGAGAAGTTTGTTGACTTAAGTCCTTCTGGCAATGAGGAGGGGAGCCCAAATTCTAATGCTGGAAGTCTGGCTTCAGAAGGTCTGCACTTAACCACGGAGCTACGATCTTTTGAGATGCCACATTTCTGTCATTTTCTCTAAGACTGTAGCCATGGCTCCCTTGGTCTCTAGGGCCATGGTGATTCTCAAAACCGATGTGAGGAAATCACTTTGGCTTAACCTGAGGGGTTTAGGGAAGCCAGGTGACAACGGCCTTGAGAGGACAGGTATGACACCATTTAATATCAAAATGAATTCTCCTCAAGTTGATTTCACTCCTTACCTCCTTAGCTCTGTTAATAGGGATTTTTCAGTCAAGCATGACACTTGGAGGGAAGTTTCTCTTCCTTCTACCCTCTGTATTGAGGCAGCAAATCTCATTTATTTCTCTGTTGAAATGTCTCTTTTCCCTGGTTTCACTCTAGTCTGTCTTCTTTCTTTTTTCAAATTGAAGAATAGTTGATTTACAATATTAAATTAGTTATAGGTGTACAACATAGTGATTCAGTAATTTTATAGATTATATCCCATTTAAAGTTATTATAAAATATTGGCGATTTCCTATGTTGTACATTACATCATTGTATCTTATTTACTTTATACTTAGTAGTTTTAACCTCTTAATCCCCTACTGCTGTCTTGCCCCTTCCTCTTCCCTCTCCCAGCTGGATAGCCTCTAGTTCTCTATATCTGTGAATCTGTTTCTGTTTTTTTTTTATATTCATTCATTTGTTTTATTTTTTATATTTTATATGTAAGTGAAAGCATACAGTATTTATCTCTCCCTGTTTGCTTATTTCACTAAGCATGGCACCGTCCAGGTTTATCCATGTTTTCACAAATGCAAAAATTTTATTCTTTTTTATGACTGAGTGGTATTCCACTGTGGACTTCCCTGGTGGTTCAGAGGTAAAAATCTGCCTGCCAAGGCAGGAGATGTGGGTTTGATCCCTGGGTCAGGAAGATCCTCTGGAGAAGGAAGTGGCAACCCACTCCAGTATTCTTGCCTGGGAAATTCCTGGCAGGCTACAGTCCACTGTGTTGCAAAGAGTCAGACATGACTTAGGGACTAAACAACAACAATAACTAAAGTATTCCATTATATATATATATATATATATATATATATATATACACACACACACATACATATATATATGGGCTTCCCTGGTAGCTCAGTGGTAAAGAATCTGCCTGCAATGCAGGAGACTCGGGCTTGGTCCCTGGGTCAGGAAGATCCCCTGGAGGAGGGCATATCAACCCACTCTAGTATTCTTGCCTGGAGAATCCCATGGACAGAGGAGCCTGGTGGGCTACAGTCCATGGGGTCGCAAAGAGTCGGACAGGACTGAAGCAACTGAACTCGCAGACACATGTACATATGCATATCTCACATCTTCATCTGGTTTCTTGAAAACTCATTCTTATTTTCTGTTTCTTAGCTAGTTTCTTTAGTATTTCTTCTGCTTCAACTGCATATGTTGCCCTAATTGCACTTTCTAAGACAACTCCCATTGTCATAGTCTCTACTTCAGCCTGGTATACAGGGGCCTCAACAGATCCTCTTATTCTTACCTTCTCTGGAACCAAACTGGTCTATGAGGCACGGGGATGGTCCCTTCCCCATGCCTCGTCCCATTTCCACTGCTCTCTATCCAGATCAGTGGGACTTCCTGCAATGATGCTTATATTCTCTCCGCTGCCCACTATAGTAGTCCCTTGAAATAAGACTAATAAAACTGAGGAACTAAATTTTACATTTAACCAGATTAATTTAAATTTAATGGCCACATGTGCCTTGTGTCTATCCTGTTGGACAGTGCGTTCACTACACATCCTTTAATACCCAGCTCAGATTCTACCATCCTTAGCACTAGATCTTCTCCTGTGACCTCCACCATGAGAGGATTTTCTTCCAGTTGGATCATTTATTCTTTCAACTATTTCAATGAATTTATAAAGCACTATATATTTCAGATACTTTGTTAATGTAGAAAATACAGTGAGGAAAATTGCAGTTTCTCTCCTCCAGGAACTTTACTAATTAGTATTCTGAGTTTGTGAGACATTAACTTTAATTCTTTGTCTCCTTCATGACACCTGCAATGGGGCTTTGCACATAGGAAAATCACAGTTTTGCTGAGGATTAGACAAGGCTGGAAGCATATGTTCAATGAAAACTTCTGGGAATCTTGGTTGACTGAGAAGATACCAATATGTTGTTACCATAGGACAGAAATTCTACTTTTTTTGAGTCATTGAGAGGAAGAGGATGAATGATGTTTGAGTTCTAATATCTGTCCTGAGGATCTAACACTGTCTTCCTAATTCATGGAATCTCATCTTTCTTTCTCTCTCTGTCCTCATCCTTGATTTTTGGGCTTTTCCTTTGATCAACATCACGAATCATCAAAGATACTTTGGCAGGAATTGTTAGCAGTCTGTGGAAGCCCAAATCCTAAATGGAAAGCTGGAAGAAGATGAATCAAAATGATACAAATAGTGCTTTATAGAATTTCTTAAAAAAATAATTCAGCATGGAGGACAAGCAGTTTGGATAACCAGAGAGTCTAGTCTTCTCTTAAATAAGCTGAACTTCTGCTAGAAGTTAATTAAAAAGGCTGTTAATTAAAAAGGACCTGACACCCTGTACTTTCCTTTCTCTGCCAGGAGACATGATATGGAGCAAAGTATATGAAAGCTCACCCTTAGTGATCAGCGTCACAAAGGTTCTAGGTGGTTCTGTCTTATAATGCTGCTTGTTGTTGTTTAGTTACTAAGTTGTGTCCAACTCTTGGCAACCCCATGGACTGTAGCCTGCCAGGCTCCTGTGTCCTTGGAATTTTCCAGGCAAGAATACTGGAGTGGGTTGCCATTTCCTTCTCCAGGGAATCTTCCTGACCCAGGGTTGGAACCTACGTCCCCTGCACTGGTAGGCTGGTTCTTTACTACTGAGCCACCAGGGAACCGCTATAATGCTGCACATGTGTATTATTATGAGGCCACATTTTTGCAAAGGCATCTTACAGATTACCTTTATTGGTTGATCCCATTTACTCCACTTAGCTAACAACTTCTGTATGCCTTGCCTTCTGCCCAAGAGACATGATCCCTGCCCCAAGCAGCTCATAATCCGCAGAGTGTAAGATAAGTAAATGAAAGGGTTAAACTCCGATCAGTGTCAACAAGAACACATGGTCGAGTCAAAACCCAGACGGACAGGGTGGCATCTTTTCTCTGTCCCATTGTTTGATTTCCAAGGATGACGATCCTAGCCCTTCTCTCACTGGGCTGTTTCAACATTTTCTATATTTTACAGTAAAGTACTTATCTTATCTAACCTAACCTCCCTTCTCTAAGTTCATCATGTTTCCTTTTGTTTTTCCGTCCGTGGTGATCTTGTAACATGGGCAACTAGAAGTAACCTTTTGATTACTAACCACTCACACTCACTTGAAGTGAAATTGTACAGAATGGACGCTACATGGGTGCTTTTACCCAAGGGAAAGAGATGGGGAGCAGAGCCTTCCGGCCCCATGTGAACCCACTCTGCTCTGTTTTGTCTTCTGTCTTTGGGACCATCTCAATGTCATTGACTCATCTTTCTACGGAGGCGTCTCCAAAAGGCTCACTGTTGCTACTTGACCTCCTCACAGAGCTGGTATGTGGGACACTTCAGGCTTTATTTGTTCTCAGACCCGAGCCTGTCACTAACATCAGGGCACTGTTGTGCCTGAAAAAACATCCTGAGCACTGAAACCAGGCCTGAAGAAACAAGCTGTATTTAAAGGCCAAGAACCCACCCAATGTCCAGATTCTGCTGCTAATTCATTGCCTTACTTCTGAATGAGGTTAACCTCTTAAAAATTATACCCTAACTTGGGACCATTTGTCTTTTCACAATATATATATGAGAGGATGAACTCTGACTAAATATGCTGTATTTCTTTATTCACTTTCAGAAAGCAAGGGAAAGAAATACAAAAAAAGTCCAAGTCCTTCTGTCAGAGTGGAAAACATTGACCCCAAATGGCATTTAGCTTTTAAGCCATGCTCAGCTCATTAACATGAAGGTCAGAGTAAAAGTCAAACTGTCCTGCGCCTCTTATATCCACAGAGAAAAACCATGAAAATTATCTATATCCCTCTATTGCTCATGTTACTGTACCTCGTTACTACCTGTTTCCATAGAAAGTCAACTTATTTATTTTTAAATTATTTCCAAAAAAGGGCCAGATGGTATGCAAAAGGTTTAAAGAGAAAAGTGGGGTAATAAGAGTTGATGAAGTAACAGATGTCAGGATAGACGATCCATTTCCTGTTTTATTAGGATAAACGTCCAAAAGGAGAGGGGCTGATGAACACTCAGCAGTTGGACCCCTACTAACCTTGCCTGTAGAATTCTTCGCAGACCCTTTCACTCCATTGCTTGCTCATCTCCCAGATTCTACAAGGATTGCAAATGTCAGCACACTTCAAGGCAATCTGAGAAATGACAGGGCAGGGAGAGATGGTCAAAGGATGATCCTTGAGCAGCAAATGTACCCTTAGCCCAAGGGCGGTCAGACCTGCCCTTCGACCTCACGGTACCAAGCCCATCTTTACAGAGGCCTCCCTGACGTGCCTCTTCAGGAAACAGCACTTATTCACCACCGCACAAACCCTTCATTCAGAACTCCCACTTTATAGCAGCGGGAAGGAGAGAAGAGTCACCGTCCAAGGACATGGGGCTTCCTGGAGGAGACCTGGAGTGGACAGGCCAAGGAAAGCCGTGGCCTGGCTCCTTCTGTTGCTCCACCTCTTGTGGGCAGGGAGGCCACAGTGTCCCCAACCAGGCTCGGGTGAGATCACTGGGACCTCACCTCACAGTGACCACATTGGCCGACTCCATACATCACTTAAACTGTGTGTGTTTGCATTTACATGGCCGTATCTGTGTGTGTCAGCAAGCTCAGAGCTAAGGAGCTCCTTGCCAGCCAGGGAGCTAAGCTGTATCAAGCCCAGGAGTGTTTGCTTGGCAGAGATGAGTCTGGGCCTTCTTGGCTTGCCTCACATAGTTCTGCATCTGGGATGCCAGCTTTTGTCAGGGATGCTGACCCTAGGAGGGGTCCCTTGAATTTCCAAAGAAGCAGGTTCTCCCTCTTAACAAACAACTGCCGAGAAACCACCGCCTAGATGTGCCTCTGGTGGTGTGCCCTCCATCGGCAAGGTCTGCTGGTTTTGACCTAGTTCTTTGGGATCATAGAACTGCTAGCAGCGTTGGGGTCTGGGAGAGCCTGGGTCATATTAAGCTGCAAACTTGGTTGGCTCTTTATTTCAGGTGAATGGGGGCACCAGTACTTGTTAGAGGAGGTCAGTGGCAGAAACCCCCTCCAGTTTCTGCCCTTTAGGGATTAATGTGTGTTAGCAAGCTTTCCTTTTATTTATTTATTTTATTTTTATTTTTTAATTTTTTTTAGCAAGCTTTCCTTTTAGAATGCAAGTGTCCAGGCCAAATCTTTCAGCTACTCAAAGATTTGAGTCTCTAAAATCAGATGTCGGTGGTACCCAGGGGCTAGAAGTCTAATTTGGGAAGAAAGAAGGAGGGAGATTCAGTTTTACACCTGGGAGGAGGGCATTTCCTGCAAAGGATAGAGCAGTTGGATAACTTCAGAAGGCAGCCTGAAGGTATGGAAGGGAAAAGACTGTATAGTTTAGTCTCCCATGTGCTATTTCCCTGGTTTAACCATTTCCCTGGTTAAAGCTGGTCTATCTAGATGCATCCAGGATCCACTCAGTCAGTCTTCTGTGCCAAAAGGAAAGAAGGAAGATGAGAGAAAATGGAAGATCAAGCTAAAGGCTCTGGTTTGGATACCAGGTCAGACTTCTGCTTCCAAGATCCACTTCTTCCCTGCACTTCACAAATGGCTTCTTGCCACGGAAGGAAGCAGAAAGTGTTGCGCTTGATATGATTCAGTTCATTCAATTAAACAAAATCATTTATTTATTGGTACTTGATAATGGTAAGACTAGGTAAATATCTTTGAGCTTCAGATGAATATATGAGTTTAGGTTGTAAAAAGAAGTCAAGCAAGATTTAATTAAATAGGCTTGAGGTGAAGGAAAGATACTCATTTCTCAATTTTTGTTAGTACTATAGTTAACATAATACACTTTTGTACTAAAGGAATAGTTTTCGACATTGCAAAAGTATGATAGTGATCAACTTTACATCAAGCCACAAAATGTGGTAAATTTTTACTGCATGCAACTACCCAGGGGGGCTACTTTGTGGTGAAGCAGATACCAAACAAGGAAAAATGAGATATTATCAACTTACTGACTTGAAACCCAGATTTTACTTGCTTGGAAACCACTTAAAAATTTCATGTGTCTCAAGGTTTTTAGTAAACTAGGTCACTGCTCTAGCTTATACCATGGGGGATACTCCTTCTCAGATGTGCTAAAATGATTGATTGTATCCTTAGTGTTTTATAGCAAGGATAATGATGTCTTGTTGTTGTTGTTGTTTACCTGAAGCATAAAGTGCCTGTCGTGTACATCCTCCAGTCTTAGGTCTTTATTGTGGAGGTGAGCTTTCAATCTGGTCAAAAATTCATTCTGTCTGTTGATGTCTGTTGCCAAGATCAAGGAGCCCAGCTGCTGTTCAATATCCTGTCTGCATCCACAAGAATGAAAGAGAAAACACACACACAAAGCAAATCCCTTTGAGCAGAGTGATTGATTCTGTGATCATCAGGTGGCTTGTTTTCTTATTTCTGCCTCTGATACTGTTGATTCCAGAGTCCTGGTCCCCTGCAGCCCAAGTGTGATTCTCTCACCCACCATCACTCTGTCCTTGGATGGGAGGTATGCCAAGGACTGAACAGAGTGACTGAAACCTTGGGTGAACAAAGAAAGTTGTGGCAGTTTATACATTCCCACAGTTCCTATGAGTGGCAAGATCGGAAGCCAACAAGAAATGTATGCTTGAAGGAGGTCACAAAGACTCACAGAATCACAGGCATTTGGATTGTGCATTTTATAGGGCTCACACCAACTCAAACCTTAAGACTTGCATGGGGAGAGAAAGGGTATAATAATAGTAATGAAGCCAATAATAGTGACTGATTCTATGGAATGGAAAGATCCATCAAGGGAGCAAAATGGATAGGCTGGAAAGAGACACTGGAACCTACAAAAGAGTCACAGTAGATTAAGATACCATTAAAAAGCAGTGTTCAAGCAATATATTGGTCAACAAATGGTATACAGACAATGGAATGTTTTGGAAAAGTAAACCAAATTAGGGCTTTCCTCATATATGGAAAGTAATCAATGGGAGGAAAATCCATATCTATTTTTAAAAATTCACCTTTAAAAGTGAAGTATGTTTAGATAGAGTGCACAGAGCATACACAAACATTTTAAGGGATAAATTATAAAATAAACATCTTACAATCACTGCCTAGGTCAAGATCGTTGCCTGCCAGTACCCCAGAAAGTCCTCATTGTGTCTCTCATCCAACCCCACTTCCTCTCAACCCCTGAAGCAACTACTATCTTGACTTTTGTTTTAATAATTTCCTTGTTATTGATAATAATTTTACCACCCGTGCATGCATGCCTAAATACTATGGTTTAACTTTAACTGCTTGTGCACTTTAAGTTATGTGGCAAGTATCAGTTTGTGACTTGCTTTTTTAGCTTAATATATTTTTGAAGGTCAGTTGAGTTGATGTGTGAGCTGTTGTTCATCCATTTTCGTGATTAGATTGTATCCCAATGTAGGACTGTACTTCAATATATGTATCTATTCTACTTTTGATGATCGCTTGAATAGTTTCTAGTTTTTGACTACTATGAAAAAAATGACACAATAAATACCATTACATACCTCAAATTTTACATTTGCAAAGTTTCTCTAGGGACTATGTCCAGGAATAAAATTATTGGATCACAGAGTATGTTCAATTTCTTAGATATTGCTGATTATTTTCAAAACCATTGTATAAATTTACACTCCAAGCAGTAATAGATGAGCTTGTCATGGCTTTACAGTCTTACCCTTTACACTTTTTTTTGGCCAATTTGCCAATATCATGTAACTCACTGTAATTTTAATATGAATTGCCTTGATTACTAGTGAGGTTGGACATATATTCATATGTTTATTGGCCATTTCTATTTCTTTTTTTATGAAATTTCTATTTTAGTCTTTACCTACTGGGGCTTTACTGGGACAAATCTGGTTTGACAAAAGAACAAATCACTTTGTTCTTTCTTGTCTCCTTCTCTTTCCTTCCCTCTCCTCTCTTTGACTTCCTTGTCCTTCACCTCCTCCTTTCTCCTCCAAACTTGATTTGTTACTCTAGATTTTAATTCTTTTTGCACTTAATTCTTTTGATCTTTGCCACCTGTTGTTTTCATAAAAGGCATGAGTTTTTATTCCCTGCATGAGGATTGATTTTATTTGGTTCCAGTGGGTAAAGTGTTATCAGAATTGAAATTCCTTCCATGAATTTCACATTCTTCTGGGAGCTAGGAAGCAGCGTAAGATAGGAGCAGAAGGCCAGGGGTAAACCAGTGCACCCAGAGCATCCTGCTGCTCTACCAAGAGATACCACAGGGCCCTTGACCTTGGTGGCCCTCTGGAAGATGGTACAGGGATCTGTTTACTTGTTCCCTCCTAGCTACCTTGGGTTCTGTGTATTTGAATGAAACAGATAGGAATTGGTGGTGGTCTTGGAAGACAGTGCAGAGGCTAAATTAAGGCCAATATGGTGCAGCAGCTAAACTGAGGTCAGAAATGAGGCCATGGTCTTGCATTTAGTAGGTCTCGGCCTAAATATTCAGCCTAACAAACAGTGGACCAGGAAACTAGTATTTCCACTTCTGTTTAAAATGCAAGAAACATAGGTAAATTCCTGGTGGAAAAAAAATGGCTGGGGCCCATTCAGTCACTTAACAAAAGATGTTTTAGAACAGAATTTCTGACTTCTCCTTTTACTAAGATTGGCAATGGCAAAACACCCTTTATTGAACAAGGCTTCAGTCTCACTTGGGAACTCCTGTGTTCCTTCTTGATAAATATTTATTATTTGGATCTACACAGGAGGACAGTTTTGCTAACATAAAAGACAGGAGTTTGGCAAAGCACAGCATTGAGGCCGAAGAGTGTGAAAGCTGAGAACTGTTTATTATCTCTTTTCCTGACATTAGGTCCTACACTCTCCAGGCCCTTTCAGAGCTGACAGAGGGACTCTGGTTTCTGGGTTGCTGTAACTGACACCACATCTCCCTGATAGGCGACTAAGGGAGTGTGGGCCGGAAGCACTGCTGGCTGGCTCCCTGCCATTCACCCCGGGGGTCTCAAGCCCGAGAGCACACGGCTTATCTCTAACGTGTGGACGTTGGTATGTTTCATCTCTAGGTCACTTACGTCATTTCCTTTGGCAAGTGAGCCAGAAGCCTTGATTCTCGAAGCATGCCGATCGTAGATCGCCAGTGGTGATTCTCCAGCACAGACATATTCTAGAAAGAAAGAAAATTAAAACTATAAACGGGGGAGAAGCCAGATACCGATCTCTCTTGCTGAACACAGCTCTGTGGAGGCCAATGTTTTCCCTCCGGCCGGTTCATACCTGAGGACACAGAGGCAGAGCAGAAATGAAACAAAATAAAACAACTGCAGGTCTATTCTGCAGGCTATAATAATCATGGGGGACTGGCGAGACCCTGCTGCCCCTCCAGTGGAGGGCTGAATGACGGTTTATTTCTAGCAGCCACAGTCCTGCCTCTGCCCCTATTTTTGAAAACTCCTTCAGGTTACACTCACTGTAGAAGAAAGAGAGGCAGTAAAAATAGGTAGTGATGGATACCCTAGGGTTATGTGCATCATCCAAAATCATACTACTCAGCCAAACAGAGGCTGGTCTCACGGACGCTGCTATGATCTGTGCCCTGCCCATGATCAAAACTGGGAAGAACCTGTTGGGCAGCTGGTAACATATGCAAACTCCTGAATCCCAGTCAATTCAGTTTTGTTTCGGTAGATTTGTGGTGATTAATTATTGTGGTTACTAAAGTCTAAGAACCACTGTCAATAATCTTTGTGACCAGTATAATGGCACTTAGCCCATTAAGTCTGGGTTTGAATCTACAGTTGTTTTCTTCTTCAACTGTCTTGATATTTCTTCCTTTGTGAGAACCTCTATTATGTTCAGTCTCTCTGTTGACCTTAAATATGCTGCTTGTCTGAACATTTGCTAACCAATTAAATGACTATTTATAACAACCTGTTGGGTTCTATTCTAAATTAGCAAACATGTATGGCCTTACCACTGATTTCATCCACAGAGAATAAAACTCTGCTAGTCTACAGGAAATCTTTTTCCTTTATTTTCTTACGTGTTTATTTATTCATCATTTCTTGGCCTTTTCATTAAGATTAAGAGTCTATTCATTCTCCAGTTTCTTTCTAAACTTACAAAAATATACAGAAGATAACATTTATTAAAAGTGAAGTTAAGTTGCCAAAGTACAGAAACAACCTAAAGGTTCATCAACAGATAAATGGATTAAGAAGATGTGATATAATGGAATATTACTCAGCCATAAAAAAGAATGAAGTTGTACCATTTGCAACAAGATGGGTGGATTTGGAAGGCATGATCCTAAGTGAAGGACTCCTGTGGTGGCTCAGAAGTAAAAAATTTGCCTGCAATGCAGGAGACCTGGGGTTTGATCCCTGGGTCAGGAAGAGCCCCTGGAAAAGGAATGGCAACCCAATATTCTTGCCTGGACAGAGAAGTCTGATGGGCTACAGTCCATGGGGTCACAAGAGTTGGACACGATTTAGCAACTAAACCACCGCCAACACCACCATCCTAAGTCAAATGAGACAAAGACAGATACTGTAAAATATCACTTAAATGTAGAATCTAAAAAAAATAACAAACTAATGAATAAAAAAAGAAACAGACTCATAGGGAATAACCTAGTGGTTAACATCAACAGATGGTCAATACCAAAATCAGATTGATTATATTCTTTGCAGCCAAAGATGGAGAAGTTCTATACAGTCAGCAAAAACAAGACCAGGGGCTGACTGTGGCTCAGGTCATTAACTCCTTATTGCCAAATTCAGACTTAAATTGAAGAAAGTAGGGAAAACCACTGGAACATTCAGGTATGACCTAAATCAAATCCCTTATGACTATACAGTAGAAGTGAGAAATAGATTTAAGGGACTAGATCTGATAGACAGAGTGCCTGATGAACTACAGATAGAAGTTCGTGACATTGTACAGGAGGCAGGGATCAAGACCATCCCCATGGAAAAGAAATGCAAAAAAGCAAAATGGCTGTCTGAGGAGGCCTTACAAATAGCTGTGAAAAGAAGAGAAGCGAAAAGCAAAGGAGAAAAGGAAAGATATATCCATTTGAATGCAGAATTCCAAAGAATAGCCAGGAGAGATAAGAAAGACTTCCTCAGTTATCAGTGCAAAGAAATAGAGGAAAATAATAGAACAGGAAAGACTACAGATCTCTTCAAGAAAATTAGAGATATCAGGGGAACATTTCATGCAAAGATGGGCTCAATAAAGGACAGAAAAGGTATGGACCTAACAGAAGCAGAAGATATTAAGAAGAGGTAGCAAGAATACACAGAAGAACTGTACAAAACAGATCTTCATGACCCAGATAAGCACAATGGTGTGATCGCTCACCTAGAGCCAGACATCCTGGAATGTGAAGTCAAGTGGGCCTTGGGAAGCATCACTACAAACAAAGCTAGTGGAGGTGATGGAATTCCAGTTGAACTATTTCAAATCCTGAAAGATGATGCTGTGAAAGTGCTGCACTCAATATGCCAGCAAATTTGGAAAACGCGGCAGTGGCCACAGGACTGGAAAAGGTCAGTTTTCATTCCAATCCCAAAGAAAGGCAGTGCCAAAGAATGTTCAAACTACCACACAATTGCACTCATCTCACACGCTAGTAAAATAATGCTCAAAATTCTCCAAGCCAGGCTTCAGCAATATAGGAACCATGAGCTTCCAGATGTTCAAGCTGGTTTTAAAAAAGGCAGAGGAACCGGAGATCAAATTGCCAATATCCAATGGATCATCAAAAAAGCAAGAGAGTTCCAGAAAAACATCTATTTCTGCTTTATTGACTATGCCAAAGCCTTTGACTGTGTGGATCATAATAAACTGTGGGAAATTCTGAAAGAGATGGGAATACCAGACCACCTGACCTGCCTCTTGAGAAACCTGTATGCAGGTCAGGAAGCAACAGTTAGAACTGGACATGGAACAACAGACTGGTTCCAAATAGGAAAAGGAGTACGTCAAGGCTATATATTGTCACCCTGCTTATTTAACTTATATGCAGAGTACATCGTGAGAAACACTGGGCTGGAGGAAGCACAAGCCAGAGTCAAGATTGCTGGGAGAAACATCAATAACCTCAGATATGCAGATGAAACCACCCTTATGGCAGAAAGTGAAGAGGAACTAAAAAGCCACTTGATGAAAGTGAAAGAGGAGAGTGAAAAAGTTGGCTTAAAGCTTAACATTCAGAAAACTAAGATCATGGCATCTGGTCCCATCACTTCATGGCAAAAAGATGGGGAAACAGTGGCAGACTTTATTTTTCTGGGCTCCAAAATCACTTCAGATGGTGACTGCAGCAATGAAATTAAAAGACACTTGTACCTTGGAAGGAAAGTTATGAACAACCTAGACAGCATATTAAAAAGCAGAGATATTACATAACTGTAACACGTTCAATAAAGACTAAAAATGAACCACATCAAAAAAAAATCTGAAAAAGTGGGGGGCAATTGTGTGACCTACTTACATGAGATACGAGTCATCAAATGCATGGGGACAGAAAGAATGGCAGTTGCCAGAGGGCCTGAGGGACTAGGGAGTTATTATTTAGTGGGAGCAGAGTTTCAGTTTTGCAACATGAAAAGAATTCTAGAGAGTGATTGTGGTGATGACTGCATAATGCAAATATCTTCATACTACTGAACTTAATACTGAAAGTGAAGTCACTCAGTTGTGTCCGACTCTTTGCAATCCCATGGACTGCAGCCTGCAAGGCTCCTCTCTCCATGGGATTTTTCGGGCAAGAACACTGGAGTGGGTTGCCATTTCCTTCTCCAGGGGATCTTCCCGACCCAGGTATCAAACCCAGGTCTCCCGCATTGCAGGCAGACTCTTTACCTCTGAGCTACCAGGGAAGCCCTGAACTTAATACTGCTGTACACTAAAAAATGGTCAAGATGGTAAATTTTATATTATGTGTATTTTGCCACAATTAAAAAAAAATGAGGGAAAAGGAGCAAGGAAAATAGTAGTGGAGAGTAAAGGAGGCTGGTCAGAGACTGAAAAGCATTTCATCATTTCGTACCCCCACCCTTCTAGCCATTATATCTGTATCATCCATTCAATGTTCAACTTTTTCAGCAAATGAGAAAAAAGAATCTCTCATGAGTGACAGAATCCAGGGTCCATTAGGCAAAAACAAGTTCAAGAAAACCAACCATTCTTGGTTCTAAATCCAGATCATGATTTCTCCCCAGGACTTTGCAGGCTGAATTGATGATGTGGAGTCTTATTCTGACCCTCTGTATAGGCGGCTCTGTTGCTATTCATTTCTCTCCTTGCCAGGGAGTCATTATTCCTTACTCACCACTTGACCAGCTCTGAACCTTTGACGAGATTTTGTTACTTTTATCAACTGGTCTATTATCTCCTTCTGGGCATGAGCCAGACACAACAAAAGCCAATGTTTATGAGAAATATCATGCTAGACTAATTTGTTTTGATTGTAAAGATTTATGCGAGCAGAGAGTGATAGGTTAGTGTGATGTAACAGATGTCCTATCCCTGATGTGACATTTAATTCATCACTTGTGAGCACTCCCTTCAAGACTAATTCAAGTAGATGTGACCTGAGTGCCCTCACGTGAGTTTTTCAAGAGGCCCGGAAAACTGTAACAAGACCTAATGATAAATGACGCCATATCCCTGTTGAGTGGAACAAAAGCATCTGGGGAATTGCCTTAGGCATTGTTATTTATGCCAGCCTGACTTAACATCTTCATTAATAATCTTCCTGAAGACAGAATAAAAGGATGCTTGGGAGATCTTTTGGTGAAACCATATTTGGAGATGAGCACCAGAAAATGGGAGGAAATGCAGGGGGCTTGGGAGCTGGCACAGAATAAAAGAAAATAGTGCACACATTACAAACACAATCTTTCAGGGAGCTGTCATTATAAATAAAAGTATGTTCTGGCCAGAACTGTGTTGGAGGTGAGGGTACTCCAGTGGATTTCAGAGAAGACAAGAAGGGGTGTATAGAGAGGGGGGATTAGCATTTCTGAACCACACCTACTGTGTGCCTGGCACTTTACATTTTCTCACTGAATTCTCACCTAACTGTCTACCGTTTAATCATTAACCCACAGATAATAAGACCCCAGGTTTCTTATTATCTCTGAGAAGTTACACAATTAGTCAGTAGCTGAGAAAGACCTTAAATCCAGGAGTGCCAGGCATCAAGACCAAACTTTGCATACCCCCACTTGCTGCCTCACCAGAGTTACCTCTGCCTGGCCACATCCAAGTATTCAGATGCTTGACATTTATAACCTGAGGAGTGCCCGCTATTATAACCTGAGGAGTGCCTGCTACTTAATTTCCCCCTCAATCATCTACAGTTGCTGTTTTCAAAGAGTATGGTTGGGGGCTTCCCCTGGCAGCCCAGCGGCTGAGACTCTGTGCTTCTAGTGGTTAGGGAATTGAGATCCCACATGCCGCGTGGCATGGTCCTCTCCTGAAAAATGTTAAAAAGATCTTTGGGTGATTGTTTTACTTAGATGTTAGTTTCTAAATCCACACTGGAATTCTTGCAACATATCCCCAAATTGGTGTCATTTCAAAAAATCCTATAGTTTGAATATCAGTTGAGATTTAGGTAGTCTTGGGGGAGAATTCATCATTCAGCCACTCTCAGCCCTCACATCTGAACAGTCTCTGAGTCCTGTTGATTCTTCCATCACGGCGTCACTTATACCCATCCCTTCCTTTCACCAAAGTGACCCTATTTTAGTGCTTTATTTTCCTTAATTCTCCTTTCTTCTATCCATCCTCCCCACAACTTCCACAATGTGAGTTATCTGACAGAAGTTTCTACCATCTCCCTAATCATTGGTTGAACTATAGACTAATATTTTTTGAGCAGCTACTCATATGCCAGGTGCTATGGTGGGTACTGGGGGTCCAAGAATGAATAAGACAATACTGCTGCCTTCAAAGAGCTCAGCTAATTCTCTCCTGCTCACTCTAGCAGGAGAGAGCTAGCACAGTACGATTGTGCCTTCTCCAATGCCCTGCTCCAAACCCTACAACGGTTCCCTACTGGACAAGTTAGGCTTAACTCCTTAGTTCAGCATTCAATGCTTTCTAAAAATTGTCCCAACTATCATTTTGTTCCTGTATGTTTGAGATAATCAAATACCATTACCTCTTCTTTCCTACAGAGGTCTTATCGTTCAAATAAATTATACCATAGTAATAAAACTATAACTTATTATTGAGAAAATTATTAAATTATTAATATATGAAAATGTCCTTTCCTTTTGCCGCTTTCATGCCTTTCAAGGTAGTTTATTTTCCTCAAATTCCTTTTCCTCTGTGTTTCCTAATCAAACTAAAACCTGTCTTCTAAAGTTCAACTCAAATGCTCGATCCACAAAGCCACCTGGAATCATCCAGCTAGAGAAGAACCTGGCCCTCCTCTGAGTCTTATAGCTCTTTCTCTGAGCATTCCTCACGTCCAGAGGCCAGCTAGACTAGGTCCCACTGATGTGTGTGATGGCTGTGTATGGACTTCTTGTTCTTACTGGATTACGAACTACATGTCAGCAGGAAGCCTGTCTTGTTCTTGCCGTATCCACTCAACTCTATGCCGTGCACCAAGAAAGTACTTTCTATTAATTTGCTAAATAAATAAGCGAACAAATTCCTTGATTTCATTGCACAAGTATACTGAACACTCATTATGTTCCTAGCACTGTAATATGTGCTTAGAATAGACCAGTGAAGAGAAGAGGCAAAGAGCTAGAGGTGGCAGGGGTGGGGAGAGATAGATAATAAACAGTAAACGTAATAAATGTTTGGGGAAAAGTATGGCATCCAGAAGATAGTAAATGTAAGGAAAGAGGGGAAAGTAGAGCAGAATAGTGGGAATTTGAGTCTTGGGGGTGGGGTGGGGAAGGGAAAGTGGTGAGAGATGAGATTAGAGCAAAGACTTGGAGGCAGGAGAGAGCTAGCCATGCTGATGAAGACACTTTCTGGAGAAAACAATTAAAGGAAAGGCCCCAAAGAGGGAGCACACAGCTGTGAGGTCCATGTGCAGTGAGGGAGGGGACACATCAGGCCTAGGAGTTGGAGACACAATGAGAGACCAGATCACATGTGGCCTTTGGGCCATTGTAAGGTTCTGATTTTCACTCTGAGAGAAACATGGATCCAGTGCAGGAGTTTGGGAGGAATGAAATTATATGACTTACTTTAAATAAGATCACTTTGGTTGCTATGTTGAAAATAGACTCTGGTAGGGGATAAGAATAGAAAGAGGTGTGTGTGGTAGGGAGCGAGGGTTATCCAGGCAAAAGCTGGTAGAGGCTTGCACAAGGAAGGTGGAAGTGGGGAGAGTGGTTGATTTCTGTACTTGTGAGGAGGACTCAGTGTTTCTGGCCTGAACAACTGGAAGGATGGTGTTGCCATTACCTGAGATGGGGAAGCTGCAAGGGGAGCAGGTTAAGAGGAGTCTCACGGTTGTCCAGAATAAAGAGAACAATTTCCAACTGCTTTACAATTAGGTGGGATCATTTGGCTAAATTCTGATCCATTAAATGTAAACAGAAATACTGTGTGATATTCAAGAAAGTTGTTTTAAAGGGAACAGTTTCCACTGGGAGAAGCTTCTTTTGCTTTATCCCTTTCTTTTTTCTCACTGTTTGTAATGTGGCAGGAATGGCTAGAGGTCAGCAGCTATCTTGGGCAATGAGGACAAATGTCACACCCTAGTGATAGAAGACTGAAGACTAAAAGGATCTTGGGTCCTTCATTCTTAATTTTGTGATGCCACCATGACTGCCCTGGATGGTCAACCTCCAAGCCTCTTTTATGAAGGATAGAAATAAACATCTACCCTTGTTTAAGACGTCACTAACATACCTTGTTATTTAAAATTACTTTATTATCACCCACATCATCCCCAAAGAGTTGATGAAAAGGTTTCCTCAATATCTTGATCTAGAATAATGCTGGATATTTGCACAAGAATTTTAATAAAGGATTTTATAATTCTAAAAAAGAGTGAGCAAAATGACCTTAGTAAAGTCAGAAATGAATGTGTGTATGCATATGCCCACATACACAGACACACACCAAAACACACACACAGACTTCTTATTTCTGAGATCAATTGCTGCCATCTGCTAGGAAAGACTTACCTGGTTCTCCAAACAGAACTGACAGGTCCCTCTTCTAGCTCCTCATTCCCAACCCAAGCTTCTATTGGAATATCCAAAACACCTTATAACAACTTTGTTCATGGGCCTTGCTCCTATGTGTGGATGTGCGAAGTTGCTTTATCATGCCCGAGTCTTTGCAACACCGTGGACTGTAGCCCGCCAGGCTCCTCTGTCCATGGGATTCTCCAGGCAAGAATACTGGAGTGGGTTGCCATGCCTCCTCCAGGGGATCTTCCCCACCCAGGGATTGAATCTGCTGCTCCTGTGGCTCCTGGACTGCAGGCGGATCCTTTACCGCTGAACCACTGGGGAAGCCCAGTCTTGCTCCTACATATGAGTAATTTTCACATGTTCTTGTTTGTTTACACTTAAAATTTGAGTTTTGAAAAATATACTCTCCCTATATTTTTTTAAATTGATATTTAAAATCACAAATTTCTATGGTAACAAAATATGCAATGTCCTATTTGTGGATATTGATATTTTAATATGAAACCATTATATCATTCTTTTATGTATTAAATGTATCACTCAGTCATGTCCAACTCTTTGTGACCTCATGGACTGTAGCCTGCCAGACTCCTTTGTCCATGGGATTTCCCAGGCAAGAATACTGGAATGGGTTGCCATTTCCTTCTCTAGGGGATCTTCCTGACCCAGGGATCAAACCAGGGTCTCCCGCATTGCAGGCATATTCTTTACCATCTGAGCCACCAGGGAAGCCCCAAATGTATGCAAGGGAATCTAAATACCAATGGCATTTAGTGCCCGTTTATCACCTATTTAAGAAAACACATGAATAATTTATTATTTAAGTCAAAAATAAGAAATTAATTCTTTTCCCTCTAGAACTTATTATCCTATTTCCCCATAGAATTTTATTTTAATGCAATATATTTTCATGTGTGAAATTCTTTGATCATCACCCTATCATATCTCTCTGCAACAAAAATAAGTTTATAAACTGAAGTTTTAATTGAACAAATTTTCTTAATATCAGGCTCTAAGTAGTAAATGTTTTTCCAGCTGGAGTTTACAATGTGATTATTATTAGTAGCTAACTGATCAAAATACATATATTTCAAATGTGGAAAAATTATGCTTGAGAATAAAAATTTTTGACAATGCCTCCATTCATGAGACAGCTGGGAACATTATAGTCCCTCAGTTATGGGAGATTTCCTTTAATATTTTTGGTTGTTTCTTTGGTATTTTTTCACACAAGGGCAATATACAATATCAGCACAACTGGAGCAAGATGCAATATGCAGAATGGATAAAAGAAATGCCTTTGTTTTGAACAGTGGAAACAGGGTAATCATGAAAGAGGAGGGGAAAGCAGAACTGGCTGGACTGTCCTGTGAGCATATTCCAGGCAGCCCAGTTTAAGGAGCTGAAAATGAGTTCTGTGAGCACTATTCATGCCTGGGCACCGTTTGGAAAGTCTTCGTGTATCCCCAGGGGCACACAAGCCTGGTTTGAAGCTGCTGCCATACATGATTGCCATTGAGAACGAGGAGCATATCTTATTCATCTTTGTGCCCCAGTATGTGGCACAGTGCCATTTATATAAGTAAATATTTGTTGAGTGGATACGGAGTAATTAACTTCCAAAACCCCAAAGTTCCCTAGCTGCAAAAGTTTAAGTAACTGTAAAAGTGACAGAGTCCTGTTAATTTTTTGGTCTGATAAAAGCCAGACTTGGAATTTTCTGTTGTGAAATCCTTAGACTTAGGTAAAAGCCAAAGAGATTTAAAAGTTACTATAGCAATGGTTCTTCCACTGTTTACTCACAGATGACCAGGATCAGGTAAATGACTCCAGGAAGAATACAGAGTAGATGAGTGCATGCTCAGTCGCTTTAGTTGTGTTTGATTCTGTGTGACCCTATAGACTGCAGCCTGCCAGGCTCCTCTGTTCATGGGAATCCTCCAGGCAAGGATGCTGGAGTGGGTTGCCATGCCCTCCTCCAGGAGATCGTCCCAACCCAGGAATCAAACCTGCCTTTACCTGCACTGGCAGGCAGGTTTTTTACCACTAGCACCACCTAGGAACCATCTATAAGAGGCAGCATCTGTCAATTGCAAGATAAACAAATATGAATATATCATCATAAAGAATTTTTCATAATGTTTCTCAGTCTTCATGGTACACTCGATGTAGGGAAGTAAGAATGCAGTGGGTAATCCCACAGTAGGTAATCCCACAGTAGGTAATCCCGCAGTAAGTAATCCCACAGTAGGTAATCCCGCAGTAGGTAATCTCGCAGTATGTAATCCCGCAGTAGGTAATCCCGCAGTGGGTAATCCCACAGTGGGTAATCCCGCAGTGGGTAATCCCACAGTGGGTAATCCCGCAGTGGGTAATCCCGCAGTGGGTAATCCCACAGTAGGCAATCGCAGTGGGTAATCCCGTAGTAGGTAATCCCGCAGTAGGTAATCCCACAGTGGGTAATCCCGCAGTGGGTAATCCCACAGTGGGTAATCCCGCAGTGGGTAATCCCGCAGTGGGTAATCCCACAGTAGTAATCAGCACAAGTGACTACTGAGTGGACAGTGTGGGTAGATGCCTTCTGGTCTGTGTGCTGCTGACTCTGTCAGATTTTCACTCTGGGTCCCTGTGTGTACTCACTACTGTCTATATTCCTGATTTCTCAAGGCTACTCAGGTTCTGCCTTTCTTGCTGCATGGGTCCAGTCTGTGTATCCAACCACTTACTCTTTCAGCAAACCTCCCACCACCCAACAAATATGCACGGACCATGAGGACTGTGCCAAGCGCTGAGCATACAGCAGTGGAAAAGGTAGGTGGCTAGAAACTTTCAGACTAGGGGAGGGGTGTTATATGGAGGTTGAATCAGGACATGGCTGTTTCCAGAGATAAACATCATAACAGAGGAAGTGAGACAGGACTGTGAAATCATATAGGAGGGGCCTGGAAGATGGATGTTTAAAGAAAGAGAAGGCTTTCAGGAGGAAGATATGTCCAAGTTGAGATCAAAAAGGTGAGTGAGTTAAAAAAAAAAAATGCTGAGTGAGTTAAAGAGGAGTCAGGAAATGCAGGCAATATGGAGGGAGTGCATTTCATTAAAACAGCCAGGAGAAGCATGTGTGTGAAGACCTGGAGTAAGGGGGACACTTTAGATCTTCCTTCCCTGTTTTATTTTTTTTTATTAAAAAATTTTTTTTCTGGACCATGCAGCATGTGAACTGAACTCAACTAGGGGCTGAATCCACTCCCACTGCACTGGGAGCTGGAGTCTCCCAGGGAAGTCCTTCTATTTTTTAATCTTTAGAAACGATCACATTCTAATATACCATGTATTTTACTTATTTTTCCGATTCCCCTAGTAGAAAGCAGGCATGTTTATTTGTTTTGTTCATCTTCTGTATTGCCATTGCCTGGCACACACGTTGGCTCAGGGATTCTGAGAGTAGTTCAGACTGGATGATGCATAGAGCCCGGGAGAGGCATGGTGGGAAGTGGAGCTAGGAAGTGTGGTGAGGGTCAGATCGTAATGAGGCTTGTGGACTGGGTTAAGACGTTTGGACTTCATCCTGAGGGCAGTGGGATTTTAAGCAGGCGTCTAAGTGTCACAGTTGAGTTTCGGGAACTCATTTTGACCGTACAGTGGAGGAAGGGTTGGAGCCAGGCAAGGCTGAGCGTAGATGAGAGGATGAAAGATTTTGGTGCCTTGCACTTGGGGAGGATTGGGGGTGAGCAGGCTGAGAGGTACTGGTGTTTCATAGGGAGGTATCTTTGTCTTAACAAACGGGTGGTGATTCTGCTCTTATAGGCTCACCGACTTTCACAGCAGCTCAAAGACCAGTATCAGCAAAAGATGGATTGAAAAAAGAAGAAAGTCATTAGAAATGCTCATGGAGACGTGAACATAGGATGAGATGATACCACTTTAATAGCCATTTGAATCCCAGTCCTGTTTTGGGATTCCCCCAGTAGGTACATCATCTGTCTACTTCCAGAAGCATCAGCTCAACAATTTCACATCATCCCAATGACAATGTGTTCTGGTATCACAAACTCTTCATACTTGTAGTCTTAAGAATAATCTTCATTGTAAAGTTGAAAGAGTAAACATCCACCTTTGTGGCAACAAAACCTATCAGAATTTATTTTGAACAAAATAAAACCCTTCAAACCCCAACTACAAAACCTTTATTTCCCCTTTTATCTGAATAATCAAGTATTATCCACCCTAAGAACAAAACAATCCCTTTGTTCCGGAATAACAACACATCTGGCATTTAATAAACCACCAACACAGGTTTTCAAATTAAATCAAGAGTCTATTTGTCAAAGAGAATCTGGCAGAGCAGATTTGCTATCATACAAAACAGCTTTAAACGGCTGTTGTTTTTTCCTCCTACTTACTGGACACTTTCTTTGATTAAAATACTTAGACTGATGTTGATAAACTGAGTCTGGTGTACAACAAGACTCAGACTTAATTATACCTTTTCAACCAGTGGAGGCAGGAAGAAAAACAACAACAGGAACATAGTCTGTGTTTTCATTTTTAATTGCTCATGAAACCGGGAAGCAAGACTCCAGAAGATAATGAAGTCACTGAGTTCCTCCCTAACAAGCCCAGTGGTCTCCTTGGTGACGCTGCCAGAGCCCCAGCTCAGGAGGTCTCAGGGGAACAGAAACTCCTTGAGTCCTGAACAAGACCTTGGCCCTTGAAGAAACTACAGCACTGCCATGTTTACGGCCTGCTGGAAGAGGTCTTTCTCTTGTTTGATCTGCATCTGCCAAAGATACTGCTCTGAGGGCAAGGAGCCTGGATGGACATTGAACTGCTGTCCATGGGGCAGGTCTGGGTTCATTCGGATCAGGGCCATGGAGGTGCCACACAACAGCTGCCTCATGATGAACAGCAGAAAATTTAGGAAACAGAAAATCAAATTTGAACCTCCTTTTTACAATTTTCACTCTACTTGCCCCAAACATCTTTCATGCTGCAAAAATTATGGGGTTACATATAATCCTTGCAGTTGCTTGTTAGAGTAGTGGTCATAGGACCATGTGGGAGGAACATGTCTCCTGGCTCTGCCAACTTCATATTTACAGTTCAGAGTCGTTAAGAATAAAAAGTGGTTCAAAATGCTGGCCTCTTCTAAGTGCTTATGATAAATGACTAAGAAAAATGACTATAAACCTCTGCAAGACAAGTAAGGAATGCAATAAATATGATGCTTCATGGAACAATTATTTTATTCATTGGGTTGCTCTGTCAATAGTTAATATGAAGTTGGACTCTATCAAAAGCAATTAAAATTTTTATATGTTTTATTATGAGATACTGAATATAGTTCCCTGTGCTATACAATACATCCTCACTGCTTATCTATTTTATACATAGTGGTTTGTATCAGATGACCCCAAACTCCTAATTTATCCTCGCCTTCCCCTTTGGTAACCATAAGCTTGTTTTCTATGTCTGTGAGTCTGTTTCTGCTTTGTAAATAAGTTAATCGGTATCATATTCTAGATTTTGAGTTGAACTGAAAGCAATCCCTTTTATAATTGTAATAGGCAATATCATATCTGATTTAATGTTTATTTTGAAAAACTGCTGAACCCACATTTTGGAAGATTGGCGGGTGGAGGGACAGGGAAAATAATTCTCAACTGTATCTCTCACACGCTCTTAGGCACCCTCTGAGTTCACCACAGACACCTGGACTGCTTCCAGTCTGATGAGAGAGGTGCCAGGTGGAAACGCCTTTATGGTCTTCATGTTGAACTTGGGTTGGCAGTTCAGCCAGTGAGTCTGACCCAGACAGAGGACAATGGGAGAGAGTCCCCTGACCTGGCCTTCACTCCAGCCGCCCTGACTCTCTTTATCTCAGGGCAGAAGCACAGGCTGGGCCTTAGGCAATGATCTTCTTATTTATTAGAACTAAACGAGCACAGCCAACAAAAGGAGGGAGAGGAAGCCCTCTTCCATTTTATCTCATTTGTAGTAATTCTGGATTGTACACAGTCACGCACAGGGCGTTCTCAAAGCCACATATTCCTGGCATAGCTTCTTGGTTATATTTGTTGAGTAAATGTGTCTGCATGTACAGTTTTTGTTTATATATATATATATATGTATATATACTGGGCTTCCCAGGTGGCGCTAGTGGTAAAGAACCTGACTGCCAATGCAGAAGATGTAAGAGACGGGTTTGATCCCTGGTTGGGAAGATGCCCTGGAGGAGGGCATGGCAACCCACTCCAGTATTCTTGCCTGGAGAATCCCATGGACAAAGGAGCCTGGCAGGCTACAGTCTGTTGGGTCTCGAAGAGTCAGACACTTACACATGATATTATTGCAAGCATTCACCCATTATGTAATATATATGTGTTTATGTGTGTATATATATATAGTGTGTGTATGTGTGTATATATATATATATATTTCACTCATTATCACAGTTCTTAATAATTTCTGAATCTATAACTCATTTTAAAACATGAATATAAGTTATGGATCCCCTCCCTAGAAAAATGCATATAGGTACATCACCTGAAAATCTGCATATAGTTTCCTGAAGTCTCATTTATGTCTCAACCAACAGGCCATGGTAGACTAAAAGGCTATATTTCCAAAGATTTTTAAATATCATGTGTTTTTAATGGTCTTGTTGGGTTGATATTTTACATAACATGATTTTTTTTTCCCCTTGAAATTGAAAACCGAAAGAGTTAAGCCAGTTCCTCATTGACAACTTAATGCAGAGGGAAGACTTTCTGACCCAGGTCATGTTCCATACAACTAATCTACAGGGTCTATCAAAGAGAGAATATACATTTCATCATAATATGCCCAAGTCATTGAGCTGAGGGTAAGGCCATTCATGCCAGGGCTATGCTCAGCTCAAGGCCATGGAGACAGTCCATTTGCAGTTCCTCTGGATCGCGGGTTGACATCCCCGAAGTACACCGGCTTGTGCTTGTGCTACACTCTCTGCCCTGCTGCTCAAAATGTTACTCACACTCCAAGACCACATTTATATCACTCTTCTGCCATGAAGGGTTTTTTCTTTTAATTTTTTATTTCCAGAAACCATCTGCAGAGTCAGTTTGTCTTTCGCCTCTGTCTTCCCATCACGTTTGGGTTGTAGCCAGCTACTACAGAGTACTTAGCAAAGGCTCTCCCACTTTAAGCTACTTGTCTCCTGGTGGAGGCCCTGCAGGAGAGTTCTTAGTTTCCTGCGTATTGTTGGTGATTAACATGAATTTTAGAGGTGGTATGTACAGGACTTAGGCATTTTGGCTCTGGAGATAGTAGCCGTGAGTTCTAATTCCAGCTCTGCCATTAATCAGCTGTTTATTATAAGGAAGTGTTACTCAGTCGTGTCCGACTCTTTGCAACCCTATGAACTGTAGCCTGCCAGGTTCCTCTGTCCATGGGATTCTCTGTGCAAGAATACTGGAGTGGGTAGCCGTTCTCTTCGCCAGGGGATCTTCCCTACCCATGGATCGAACCCCGGCCTCCTGCTTTGCAGGCAAACTCTTTACCATCTGAGCCACCAGGGAAGCTCACTTAAATTTAATAGCAATTTTCTTTTTTCTGGAAAATAGGTGTGATGATAGTACCTACCTAACTGGGCTACTGTGAAGATTAAATAATATAATAGATAAAGTCATTTAGCCAGTGTTTGAATCATAGTCTGACTCTTGCAGGGCTTCCCTGGTGGCTCATAGGGTAAGCATCTGCCTGCAACGCTAGAGAAGGGGGTTTGATCCCTGGGTGGGGAAGATCTGCTGCAGAAGGAAATGGCAACCCGCTCCGGTCTTCTTGCCTGAAGAATCCCAGGGACAGAGGAGCCTGGTAGTACAGTCCAATGGGTCGCAAAGAGTCAGACACGACTGAGGGACTTCACTTTCTGAATCATAGTAAGTGTTGAATAAAGATTCAAGACACAACAAGATATAATTCATTGAACTGAATTAAAAAAAATTTTTTTTTGGCTGTGCGGCACAGCATGTGGGATCTTAGTTCCCTGACCAGGGGTTGTACCTACACTCCCTGCATTGGCAGGATGGAGTCTTAACCACTGTAGCACCAAGGAAGTCCCAGAACTGAATTTTAAAAGGAATTTTCTTTCTCTTTTAGGAGTTTCTTCATATTGTCAATAAGAAATGGTGTTTGATAAGCAATGGTAAATAGCCAAATGTAAAAGCCATCATATTTTTTTGGACAAAATTAAGATCTCATATTATTCTCAGGTCCTCGTAATAATTTTTACTTTTAATATGTAAAGTCCCAATTTGGCTGATAAAAGTTTTATACTTTTATACTAGACAGCTCTAGGATATTAGAAGTATCTTTATGACATTAAGTGATACTGTTTTGTTTTCAACACTGTTCCTAAATTAAAGACATGGATCTCTGGCCTTCAAGAGAGTCCAAGACTGTTTGAGCAGGGGGACTGATGAAGTTAATATCTTGAATGTGGTTTTTAGTCTTCTATGCCAATTTCTATCTAGTCATTAGCCCAAAGATCCTTCTCTTTCCTATTGAGGATCAGGCCAGACAGTTGAGATGCATAAATTCACTGCTAGAAAAAAAAAAAAAAAGCTCTTTTTATTGTTGCAACATCTTTGTATACAAAGAACAGCATGGGTATTTATTCTTCAGAGGCTTTAAAAAAAGTTGTTTCTATGTAAGTATACAGAGGTATATATGTATATCTTTGGCTAACTCTTCTAATATTTTTCAAACTGGGATTAAGTTTTCTTGGATGTTGCACATTTTGAGCATCTGAGTTTGCACCAATGTCCAAGGGCAGGGATTATATTTTATTTATCTTTGTACTCCTAGATATTAATATATCATCTGATGCATGTACTAAATAGTTGCTAGTTCAAAATATACATGTATGCTCTGCTGAAAAGGTTGCAGAATTTGGTTATATTGGAATGCTTATATTTAACAAAGAGATGAAATATTATTAAAAATTACACTTTAAAAGTTTGAGTAAGGAATCCATTTTTTGAGACCATTTTTAGTATCTGAATAAGATAGATTGCAATATCTTTCTTTTGAGAATCAATTTTTGTTCATTAGCAGTGAGTAGTTAATTCATGAAATTCTACTTTTACTTCCCTATTTTTTTGCATGTTTAACATCTGGCATATTTCTTTCTGACTTTCTGTCTAAACATTCATTCACTACATGTTTTATATATACTATTATACATGTCAAAGCACAGTTTTATGACCCTTATTTTTATGTACAAATCAGGCAGTAGAGTAGATACTCTCTTAACACCATTGATGTGATTTATTTGACGTTGAGAAATTAAAATTAGGGAGGCATTTACATTATACGGAATCTGCCTGCAATGCAGAAGACCTGGGTTCGATCCCTGGGCTGGGAAGATTCCATGGAGAAGGGACGGGCTACCCATTCCAGTATTCTGGCCTGGAGAATTCCATGGACTACAGTCCATGGGGTTGCAAAGAGTTGGACATGACTGAGTGACTTTCACTTTACATTATATGGGTTCAAGCAGTCAGTTCTGTTACTTTATATTCTTTAAAGACATTTGAAAAATCAGATTTAAAACACAACAAGAAGAGAAAATCTATTTGGGAGCTTTCATTTCAGTCATTCATTTTTTCCCCTGGTCATATTTTTATGCTTTCCCCAAGCAATAGATTTGGCTTCTGAGATAGTTTAGTAAGTTTAGTTCTAATTTTTATTTTCTTTGTTTAGTTTTTAGAACTGGACATGGAACAACAGACTGGTTCCAAATAGGAAAAGGAGTACGTCAAGGCTGTATATTGTCACCCTGCTTATTTAACTTATGTGCAGAGTATATCATGAGAAACACTGGGCTAGAGGAAGCACAAGCTGGAATCAAGATTGCCGGGAGAAATATCAGTAACCTCAGATATGCAGATGACACCACCCTTATGGCAGAAAGTGAAGAAGAACTAAAGAGCCTCTTGATGAAAGTGAAAGAGGAGAGTGAAAAAGTTGGCTTCAAGCTCAACATTCACAAAACTAAGATCATGGCATCTGGTCCCATCACTTCATGGCAAATAGATGGGGAAACAGTGGAAACAGTGGCTGACTTTATTTTTGGGGGCTCCAAAATCACTACTGATGGTGATTGCAGCCATGAAATTAAAAGACACTTACTCCTTGGAAGGAAAGTTATGACCAACCTAAATAGCATATTAAAAAGCAGAGACATTACTTTGCCAACAAAGGTCCGTCTAGTCAAGGCTATGGTTTTTCCAGTGGTCATGTATGGATGTGAGAGTTGGACTATAAAGAAAGCTGAGCGCCAAAGGACTGATGCTTTTGAACTATGATGTTGGAGAAGACTCTTGAGAGTGTCTTGGATTGCAAGGAGATCCAACTAGTCCATCCTAAAGAAAATCAGTCCTGAATATTCATTGGAAGGACTGATGATGAAGCTGAAACTCCAATACTTTGGCCACCTGATGTGAAGAGCTGACTCATTGGAAAAGACCCTGATGCTGGGAAAGATTGAGGGCAGGAGGAGAAGGGGACGACAGAAGATGAGATGGTTGGGTGGCATCACTGACTCAATCAACATGGGTTTGGGTAGACTCTGGCAGTTGGTGATGGACAGGGAGGCCTGGTGTGCTGCGGTTCATGGAAACACAAAGAGTCGGACGTGACTGAGCGACTGAACTGAACATCATGAAAAGTTTTTCTAAATTCTGTCATCCTGTCCTCTTTATGGTCATCATTACCCTAGCTTCAGGTACTGGCTGACAGCCCAAGAGAGCCCAGTGCTGAAGTATGTACCAGGGGGATTATAAACCTTGGTGTGCCACTTCCTATATGGACCAAAAGCTAATCAGGTGAATGGGAAAAGGCTTTGTTTCATGTTCCAGCTGTGCTTTATTGGAAATTAATGCATCCTCAAGCTCTACCATCTTATATAACACATCTGTTTTCTGGGAATCCTTCAGAAATTCTTCCTCCACTGATCTTTTTTTTTTTCCCCCAAAAGATCTACTACATTTGAGATCAATGACTCCCTTGTAGGCAATGATTTTGTTAATGACAACCAAAGGTCTTCCAAAAACTGTGTTGAAAATTCTGGGAATGATTCATTTATGATATAGGGTTATAATGTCTGAAGGAGTATCAGAGATAAGAGTTCTTCAGGCCAAACTACAAGCACTGCTGAGATATTTTATAACAACAAAGTATGCCTATTGTCTTTGATAATATACCTTTGTCTCAGAAGCCAAAAAAGTTCAGAATATAGTTAATATTTTATAATAACTATAAATGAAGTATAGCCTATAAAATTTTTGAATCACTATATTGTATACCTAAAACTAATATAATATTGTAAGTCAACCATACTCCAAGAAAAAAAAATTAAAATGTGATTAACAAATGGTCCTAGAGATGTAACATAAATCTGAATAAGAATTGCACCTGGGAAGTATAATTTATAGAAGTTCTACAAGGACTGGCTTCAACTGGCCATTATATACTAGATGATTCCCATGGAGACAGACAGTCTCAGACCATGAGAAGGTAGACTCAGGAATCCTGTTTGACCTAGGACAATTTCAAACCTGCTTTGGAGCAAACTTAATTCCTTGAATATCCTTGCAAACTAATTTTATCTTCCCTGGGGGATATTCTGAACCTATTTCAAATCCATGCTGTTTGGCTGTGGTCATCACTAAGGCTGACCCTGAATGAAGGCTATTTCCAAGTGTGAGATTCAGGCTCCAGTCCTGGGCCTAAACCAGTTCTCCATAATGTATCTTGTTGCCTTTCTTACCTGATACAGGTTGGCGAGGTGGTGGTTTGTTTTGATCAGAAACGGCTGGTTCACCCCTGGGTGGTCAACATCGTGGGCTGCTGCAGCCAGCAGTCCAAGCATGATATCCAGAGGCGTGAGGAAGCTGGCGAGCTGTTAAAAAACGGAGTTGGGAGATTGATTGGTGTGTTTCCCAAAATAGGCTAGCCTTTGTTTTGGCTAAATCACATGGAATGAATCATCGCATTAGTATCGTTTGGGCCTGTCATTCAGACCTTAACCTTCTGAAGCTGTCAGTAAGGTAACAGCGCCATGAAATTTCAGGAAAGAAGAAAGAACTGGGAGGAAAATAACTCAGCAACTCAAATTGCGTAGCTCTTCCAGGTGGCCTCCCTTCCTGCTGCTACTCTTGTCATGTTTTGCTGTTGTAATAACACTGCCTGTTGGCAACACTGCTCTCTATGGTGGGTGGGGACAGGCAGAGTCTAAGGTCAGCCTCGCTCCCAGGAAAGCTGTAAGTGAAGGAAAAAGCTGAAGCCAAAGCAATGGGCACATTAAAGAAATCACTTTCCTATTTCATCCCACATATCACTGCCACTTCTTTGAATATGAAATCAATAGTGGACTGAATTGCAAAATTTGCATATTTCTCCAATGTGTAATAGAGTGAGGCAATGTGTGAGAATCTGTTGTTTTTTCTTTTTTTTTTTAGGTTAGCTAAGGAAACAAGCAGGAAAATGGGAATCTAGTACTAACTTTAAATATACAACTGTGATATATTACAGTTTTCAAATTACTTAAGGATTAAATAAAAAAAAAACCTTTAAGGTATTTGGGATATTTTATAAGGATGAGGCATACCTAGTTTTGTCTTGGGAATGTCTGTGTATTTAGTGGTTGATGTTAAAACTGATTGAACCAAACAGAGTCTTGGACTGAGGTGTCATTTCCCAAAAACCCTAACAAAACTCATCCTATATGTGACACAGCTAGGTTTTATATGGCTAAGAAATGTTTAGGTTTTGAGTAACAAGCATTATCATCATGTTTAAAATTTTTGATTAATATATTGCATCTGGGTTTACTTTAAAGATGTCTTTGATCGACACAGGTTCTCTTGGGCTGGAATCGGGATGTCTAGTTGCCTCAGTAGGAAGTGGAACTTGGGTTTCGAGGAGTTTTAATTCTACTTGCTGATCAAAAAACATGAGCTGGGAGACTCTTCCTAGAAAAATTCAGTGCTGGTACTATGTGTGGCATAGTATCAAGGCAAAAGCAGCTAACTTTAGTGATTGTTGAAGATAGCTAAGATGCAGATTGTCATAGAGAGGGTTGTTTTTGTCCTAATGCAGCCTTGAAAATATATAAATTATAGAAGGGAACCTCTGAAAATTTACTTTCTTTCATGACTATTATACTTTCTTTCTTACTTACTTTCTTTCATGATTTCAGAGCTGATACTGAAACCTTTTTAAAATTTTTCTTTAAAAGATTTTTTTCGATGTCAACCATTTTTTTTAAAAGTCTTTATTGAATTTATTACAATATTGCTTCTGTTTTATGTTTTGATTTTTTTTGGCCTTGAGGCATGTGGAATCTTAGTTCTCCGATCAGGGATCAAACCTAAACTCTCTGCTTTGGAAGGCAGAAAAGAACCCTAACCACTGGATTGCCAGAGAAGTCCATGAACCCTTCATATAAGCAATTTATATTCATGCTATAAATGACTCATAACCCAGTTGCTCTGTTCCATCGGGCGATCTGGGGCCCTGCAGGTGGTTTACATGGCATTTTCAGAAGGCTGGGGGGGCAGCAGACTTGCCTTACCCTTGGCTCCTTTAGGTAGCAGTGCATGGCCTGGGTGACGTCAGCTGCATGAACAGCATTGTGATACGGGTTTTGGCTGTGGTAATCTTCTTGAACCATGACTAGGAGGTAAACAGATAACTCAATCAGCTAAAAACAAAACAGGACACAGAGCTCAGACTTATTGAAGGTCTCTTTTGCTTAAAAATAGCGGCAACTCCCAAATGCGCAGCACGGGGATGCCTTAGAAATGAACGTGGTGTGCCAGCTTGGCAGTTCTACTGGGCTGTTAGCGGAGAAGAGGGAGAGGGAGGAGGGAAGACAGGCTAGAAGGATTTGTGAGGCCCTTGGGATTCCTCACCACCTTCATAAATCACCCCTTTTTGGCATTCATGAAGGCTCTCATTCATAGGAAAAATAAATATGCAGGAAAAGGACAACTTTATTTCACATTATAGTTTAATTAAGTTTGCTGCCATTTATGAATAATAGGCCATAAAAGAGGCTTCCTTTTAAAAAGCCCTGCTGTCATCCAAAGATGGCTTTATCACTTAAATAACAAATACAGACCAGAGCAAACCTTGGGATTCTTCAGGTGGAAATTCATTGATCCAACTGAGGAATCCTTAGATTTATTTCTGTCTTATTCAGATCAAATGATTATCTTTCATGCCCTTCCAATCTAAGGACCAGAGTGCTCTTGATACCAGAGACATAATGCAATTTTGTTTGCAATTTACAGAAACCACTTGCCTGCTTCAGCTAATAACCAAGGCAATGCCTAAGATGCAATATATTCAGTGGGTATAGAACGTCCCGATTTTCGAGTGTGGCCATATTCTCTCAGCCCAGCCTATGACTATGGCTCTAGATTCTGGTGTTATTTCTGTCACTGACTGGCTTTTTCACACGCACTCTGGTGTGCGCACAGGCTCACAGTATCTGCATTCTCCCTCTTTAGACAAATTGAAATTATTTGGCTCCATTCATGGGGATTACTTCACTCAATCTCTCTGAACACAATTAGCTTGAGGTTATTTGCGTTTCTGGAATGAGCCTTGCTCTGGCTGCTTTCCAATATTTCTGTTGTGCCACATGAACGTTTTACTCAGCAGGTTTATCTTACTATTATATGTAAATCCTGGCTCTGTTACTTATGTATATTGGGAAAGTTACTTAACCGAAAGTTTCCTTCATTTCCTCCTCTATAAAGTGGGGATAATAATAGCTTTGATCTCAAAGGCATACTGTAAGGATGAAACGGGTTAATGTATGCAAGTTCTTAGAAGAGTTCCCAGCACGTGTAAACACCATATAAGCCTGGCTGCTGCTGCTGCTGCTGCTATCACCATCGCCATTATTTCATTCTTGATGTATCAAGTCAGCTTTCAAATTCAAAGCGCTGCCACGTGGCAAGTCAAAGAAGTCAGGAACATGCTAAGAGGCAGAGGATAGTTATTTGGTGACTAAACCTTTGCCAAGGATGGGGCTTCCTTGGCAGCTCAGTGGTAAAGAGTCAGCTGTCCGTGCAGGAGATGTGGGTTCGCCCTCTGGTCCGCGAAGATCCCACATGCAGCAGAGGAGCGAGGCCGGTGAGCCCCTGAGCTCCGGAGCCCGCGGGCCACAACTTCTGAGCCCACGCGCAACAACTACTGAAGCCTATGGGCCCTGGAGCCCATGCTCTGCAACCAGAGAAGGCCTTGCCCTGTAACTTCAGCAAAGCCTGAGCGGCAACAAAGACCCAGCACAGCCAAAATAAATAATAAATAAAAACATAAAAACCCTGCCCTGGGTAATTCACTGGAAGATAAATAAGCATATACATAACGTCAAATGAGAGCCGGGACTGCTTTTTGATGAAGAGTGACCGTGCAGTTGGGTGGAAAGATGGTGGGCTTTCAAATCCAACAGACCTGGGCTTGGATGGAGGCTCGGCCAATTACAATTTGTTGACCTTGAGCAAGTTACAAAACTTCTTTGTACGTCTCCTTATCTGTGGGCCAAATATTGATAACACCCAACTTGCAGAGTTACTGAAACTGTTAGAAATAACATACCCACAACACTCTATCTACAATGTGGGCTAGATACACAGTAGTTCTCATTAAAAAAAAAAGCCTATTGAATATTTCAACAACTCATGTCCAGAGTGGCATTATTTGAGGAGTACTTTGCTTGGGTTTTGTTAATATGTGAACAGATCAGTAACTTCTCTGACAGTTATCTGCTTTTGATGTTGTCTTTACATTGTGGTTGTTTAGTTGCTAGGACATGTCCCACTCTTTTGCGACCCCTTGGACTGTAAGCCCGCCAGGCTCCTCTGTTCATGGGATTTCCCAGGAAAGAATACTGGAGTGGATTGCCATCTCCTCCTCCAGGGGATCTTCCCGACACAGGGATTGAATCTGTGTCTCTGGCATTGCAGGCAGATTCTTTACTGTTGAACCACCAGCAAAGTCCCTGTCTTCACATAGCCTTTATATTTTAAGCCTAAGCATAACTAATATTTTTTCAATAATTTAGATAGATAAACTATATTTTAAAGTTAAGATGGATAATTTAAGACCAATATGAGGTCTTCATCTACCATGCTATGGTTCTTACCACTTTATATTAAACAGCATTGTAGACTGCCATTATTCATGAGAAATGGAGTAGAAACGTGGAAAAAAGGACTTACCTAAAAACCTGTGTAAGGTCACCATGTCTAACTTGAAGTGGTGGATGAGTCCATGGGTGTTGAAGAGGTGGCAAAGCAGTGTCACCAGGCTGTTTCCTATAGGAAAATAGTCAGTTGCTTTAATTCATTTTCATTACTATTAGAAAAATCAAGACAGACAATAGGATCCAAAATTTCTGTAATCAAAGTTCTCTGATAGGATCATTTCTTTTCCTCTTTAGATCTGAAATTATCCAAGTACAAAGGATATTATTATTATGATCTGGTCCCAGGTTTTCTCTTATTGCACAAGAAAAATTAACTCAGACATTTCCGCAATACCACAGGCAATGAAAACATTAAGTGTTAAAAGGAGTCTGCCTATGGCAGTAGCAGGGATACACACGCATGTGTGGGTCTCTGTGTGTGTGTATGTGTTTGTATGAGTATTTTAAAAAATGCACAGTTTAATGGTCACTGAAAATGTGTCTTGTTTCCAAATGATTCTTACATTTATAGGGGTATCTAACCCACCATATTTCTTTGAGCCCCTTTTTTGGGGGAGGGGCAAGAATACTTGAGTGGGTTGCCATTCCCTTCTCTAGGATATCTTCCGACCCAGGGATTGAAGCCGGGTCTCCCGCATTGTAGGCAGACGCTTTACTGTCTGAGCCACCAGGGAAGTCAAACTTTATTTTTTCTGGGCTCCAAAATCACTGCAGATGGTGATTGCAGCCATGAAATTAAAAGACGCTTACTCCTTGGAAGGAAAGTTATGACCAACCTAGGCAGCATATTAAAAAGCAGAGACATTACTTTGCCAACAAAGGTCTGTCTAGTCAAGGCTATGGTTTTTCCAGTGGTCATGTATGGATGTGAGAGTTGGATTGTGAAGAAAGCTGAGTGCTGAAAAATTGATGCTTTTGAACTGTGGTGTTGGAGAAGACTCTTGAGAGTCCCTTGGACTGCAAGGAGATCCACCCAGTCCATCCTAAAGGAGATCAGTCCTGGGTGTTCATTGGAAGGACTGATGCTGAAGCTGAAACTGCAGTACTCTGGCCACCTCAGGCAAAGGTTGACTCATTGGAAAAGACCCTGATGCTGGGAGGGATTGGGGGCAGGAGGAGAAGGGGACGACAGAGGATGAGATGGCTGGATGGCATCACCGACTCAATGGACATGAGTTTGAGTAAACTCCGGGAGTTGGTGATGGACAGAGAGGCCTGGCGTGCTGCGGTTCATGGGGTCGCAAAGAGTCGGACACGACTGAGCGACTGAACTGAACTGAACTGAAGCCACCACACTGCCTACTCTTCCTTTGGAAAATCATTCAAGATGAGATTTGACCATGAGATACTTTGTAACTCAAGTCAGCAGAGGTGCAAAACTGAAGCTACAATAACTTGTTAAGCATTCAAGAAATATTGTTCACTAGACAGTAAGGACTTTGAATTTTAAAAGCATTATAAGAGTTTATGAAAGACTGAAATGGACTAAGAAAAGGACTGGTATCTCAAATGTAAAACTATGCATTGCTTAAGCACACTCGTCCAGGGTATCTGATTCTATGTGTTTTTACAGCTTTCATTATCTTCGAGCTATTTCACAAGAATCAAAATTTTAGATAACCAATATCATTGCAGACGATTCTTGTCTGTATACATGAAAATGAAATTAGAGGGAAATACAATTGATTTTCCCCTCCCAGTTTCCCAGCTATGGACAAATTCATTTCAGCATTTCTCACTGCTTATATATGTGTGACTCTTCGAATTTTCCTTTGAACTAGCTGTAGCATTTTACTGAATCTGTAATTAATTTAATTAAATAAAATCATTGGCATATTCATTTCATATTTTTGTGAGTTGTGATTATACTTTCTTTTTAATAAAGACCATTGAACTAATTCTTTTGTTCATGGTTAATTTCATGTACTGGTCCCCATCTCTCAATTGACTTGAGCAAAGAGAGACACAAGATTATGAGATACATCCCTATACGGTCTAGCTTTCACAGTGTAAAGCTCATTTTCAGGCTCTCCAGGTGGCGCTAGTGGTAAATAATCCGCCTGCTAATGCAGGAGACAAAAGAGACTTGGGTTCCATCCCTGGGTGGGGAAGATCCCCTGGAGGAGGAAATGGCAACCCACGCCAGTATTCTTGCCTGGAGAATCTCATGGACAGAGGAGCCTGGTGGGTTACAGTCCACAGGGTCACAAAGAGTCAGACACGACTGAAGAGACTTAGCATGCATGCACACAGAGTTCAGTTTCAGGGTCTGAGGCTGTATCTCTCTCCACTGTGTGTTGTTTGTCAGGAATAGAATGGTGAGAAAACCTTCTGTAATGACTTAAAACACAAGCCTGGTATATGATGAGTGTGTGCGTGCTGGCACTTCAGTCGTGTCTGACTCTGTGCAACCCTATGGACTGTAACACACCAGGCTCCTCTGACAATGGGATTCTCCAGGCATACTGGAGTGGGTTGCCATGCCCTCCTCCAGGGAATCTTCCCAACCCAGGGATAAAACCGTTGTCTCTTACGTCTCCTGCATTGGCAGGTGGGTTCTTTACCACTGGTACCACCTGGGAAGGCCATGGTAGATGATGGCCAGCATTAAATGTGATGTCTTTTACTGATTCCCTATTATCAGATTTGTTTAATGGGCAGTTAAAAATACAATAGGATCTTATTATTTTCTTAAGAGAAACCTCTATAGGCACAAGAATTTAAAAAGTGGAGTTAATAAGAACTTCACTTTTCCCTTCAGCTGCAATCTATGTTTCTATACTCTATCCTCAGCGATTATTTTCTTCTCATGATGCCAAGCATATCTGAACAATACCTGCAATGGGGCAGACTCACTCACTCAATAAAAGTGCAAAACCATTGGCTCCAGTAAGAGGCAGGACTGATCAGATATGCTTTTATGTTTCTAGTTTTCATCAACTAAGAACAAATGACCTCCTTTTGCATGTGGCTGGAGTATTACACAAGGAAAGATCTAATCTGTGCTTTTTAAATGCCTTTGGAGTCATCAAGACCAGAAGGAAATTGTATTAAGATCTGAAGTCTAAATTCAACCCTTATTCTTCATCTGAACTAATTTCCCTTTGCCCTGGTCCTTCTAGAATGGCTGTAGATTTATGAACGTGGGAAAAGAAAGAAATAAAGAATAACAGTGTTTAAAAATAAATTTTGTTTTTCACAAAATTAATCCCATTTTACGGTGTGTACTTTAGTGAAAATTCTTTTGGGTGACTTACCGTTTGTCAAGCGATCAAACAAGAAAATGTCAAAGTCCCACATTCCCACTTTGGAGAGCATGTGCTGAAAAGGCAAACAAAAAACAGTACTCAGATGAATCATATTGGAGACCCAAACATTTACTTTGAGACACAGTGAATTAAAGAATTAAACAGTTGAAAATAGCAGCGTACTACTATCTATGTACAACTGGTTTGTAGTAAAACAAATCTTACTCCACTCCCTAATAATAACAGTGTTAAAGGGACAGGCTCCGGAATCAGACGGCTACAGCCTATGACAGACGTGAGTCTTACTGTCTGTGGTACCCTGGGCAAATTGCTTAGCCTCTCTGTACCTATTTTCTAACACATTACCATGTGCAAAATAGATAGCCAATGGGAATTGGCTGTGTGCCTCAGGGAACTCAAACCCGTGCTGGTAATGACCTAGATGGGTGGGAGGGGAAGGGAGGTGGGAGGGAGGTTTAAGTGGGGGGATTATCGGCCTTTGTCCCTGTGGCTGCTTCATGTTGATGTTTGGTAGAAACCAACACAATTCTGTAAAGCAATTATCCAAAAAAAAAAAAAAAAAAAAACCAAACTAAAAAAAGAAAACTATAGCTGATAATACTATTGCTTTGGAGGGCTGTTGTGAAGATTAAATAAGGTAATATATGTAAAGAGCTTAGAGCAGTGCATGCACATAGTAAAGCAGGCATGATAGACCGTGGTTAAAATTGTAGTTTTATAGTCTCTACCTAGGGGAGGAGGTTTACAGTAACGTTAAAAAAAAAAGAAATCTAGATGACTGATGAGCATATTAGTCGGCTCAGTGTGGACTAAATGTGAAATTAACCACTGTCACAGACAGGAAACTGAAGCGTGGGCAATTGAAAATATTGGGTAATTTAAAGACCTATCGTCCGATGTAGACTTATTGTCCTACTGAATAATCTTCCATCGCGTGAATTATACCCCGCTTCGTTTTCCATTCATTTCCTGGCACACAAATGGGTTGCTTCCTCCTTTTGGGTCTTGTGAATAACGTTGCTATGAGTGTAGGTGTACAAATATCTGATTCAGTCCATTTTCAAACCTTTGGTTATGCCTTTTTGTTCTTTGTGCTGTGTGGCATTTGGGATCTTATTAATAGTTCCCTGATCAGGGATCAAACCCGTGCCCCTTGCTTTGGGAGCACAGAGTCTTAGCCACTGGACCACCTTTCTTTTGAACAATACCTCCTGCTTAGAGTTAGATGGTGTCAGAGTTGCAGTTGCTGACTCTCCCCTCACTGTAGCTCCAGTGACTGCCTTCCTCTCCTCTCATGGGCCCTGCTTCCGCTGAGGACCAGCTCTCTTTCCCCACCTCCCATTGAGTGGTCTCCCTGTGTCTTATGATAAAATCCGAAGGCCTCATCGTGGCACACAGACTTCACAATAGCATCAAGAAATAAAGGGACAGTAGGTTTTGGGTGAAGTCCAGTTTAAGTGCTCTTTTAATCCAGGTCACACAATTCTAAAGGCAGAGCTAAAATTTGAGCTCTGGTATCCTGATTTCTAGCCTGTTGGTTCTTCCTACATCTATCTCAGTGTCTTTCTCGGGAGAGGGCTGCTGAGACGGGTGGCATCTCTGAGAATGCTGTCAGATGCTCCAGTGCTGGAAGCCTAGCTTTGCTCTGCTGCTGGAGCTTCCCTGGTGGCTCAGAGTATAAAGAATCTGCCTGCAAGGCAGGAGCCTTGGGGTTGATCCTTGGGTGAGAAAGATCTCCTGGAGAAGGGAATGGCTACCCACTTCACTATTCTCCTCTGGAGAATTCCAAGGACAGAGGAGCCTGGTAGGCTACACTGTGGGCTCGCAAAGAGTCAGACATGACTGAGCAATGAACACTTTCACTTTCTCACCAAATGAAACGACCAACCAACCAATCAACCAAACATTCCCTCTATCTCAAGACCTTTGGCTGTTTGAAGGAGTGATAATTATTTTCTTTTTGTAGATCTAATGTTGGAAATTAGTTCTTCCAACTTTACTTGCTGCTTATTTCCTAATAGTACACACCATTAGAATATATTTCTTATTGGTATATAGATGGCACAATATTACCTATCATGTGAACTATAAAATATTACCTTTGACTTCTGTCTAAACTGAGGCAATTTATTCCTAAAATATAAATTCCTTTCAGAGTTTGGGCTAGAGATGACCAGTGAACTTTTTTTAGATTGTCCCACACTATATTTCCACCCTTTGTTGGATCAGTGTATTGCTAATAAAATTGTCAAATCATTAAAAATTTGAATAAATTAAAATGTATAAAAAAGACAATGCACTGTACTGATAGACTAAAGTGGAATTCAAAGTTGGTAATTACTGGGTTTATTTCAGGGTAGCTAGTATGGGAAGACAATGGGTTAAAACATTTAGTTATTCTTTGATTGGTAATCAGCCAGTCCAAAATTTTGTTTTACTTGTGTGTGTGTGTGTTACTTGCTCAGTCATGGCCAACTCTTTGCGACCCCATGGACTGCAGCCCACCAGGCTTCTCTGTCCATGAGATTTTCCAGACAAGGATACTGGAGTGGGTTGCCATTTCCTTTTCCAGGGTATCTTCCCAACCCAGGGATCGAACCTGGGTCTCCTGCACTGCAGGCAGATTATTTACCAACTAAGCTACAAGGGAGACCCTTGTTTTACTTCCTGTTGTGCAGAAATGTTTTGCACATTTATAAAAATAAAAATAGCTGGCATGTGCTAGGTATGAGTCTATTAAGCATGCAAACATGCTTTACTTTATTTAGTCCTTGTGCCACCCCTATGAGGAGGGTGCTTCTACTAACCTCGCTTTATATTAATATTTAAGGAAAAAGCCCAGATGTGTGGAGTAACTGTTGAGCGTCACAGAGCCCCTCAGGGCCCCGAAGTAGGACTCAAAGCGAGGTGCTACCAGTGGAGGTAGGGGAGGTGGGAGGGTGGGGGGAGGCACAGCCTCTCAGCCACTGGGCTGGTATGAAGCGACAGAGGGGTTACTAGCTCACCCTTGCTTGTCCAAGGTAGTCTTCATCCAACAGGTGGAGAGGGGCTTGTGGTATAATTCCACGAAGCAGCCTTGATGCATGGAAGTATCTCTGAAAGCTTAACAATCTTTTCACCTTTTTCTTGGTGCCAATTTCCCCTGAGTGTGTTGTATCTGTGGAAAGCAATCAAATTCCGAAGTTACACATTTAAAAAGCCCTATTTTCTCCACTCTGTAAAAAATAGAGTGCATTTTAAAGGAGAGAATCCCAAGAGATGCTCTCAACGCTTTCTTAAATAGAGACCATGTAACTCTGCATTTGAAATTCTTTTAGAACAAGAAAGATATTTCTGATATGTTACATTCATTAAAAGGAGATATTTCTGACTAATTTTGGAAGACATGAATGTGAATCAAAAACCTCATTTTCTTATTAACAACGTTAGTAAACTTAGTGAGTAAATTTACACACTTCAGGATGCATTTAAAGAACAGTTATGCTTTTAATTCTTCTATACAGGAATGGAGGTTCCAGAATTTAGAACAGGTTCTCATCCTACAATCTCTGTAGTCTGATGGAATCCTTCACCTGATTAGAAGAGTTGAGAATACACTACCTTGGACCCGAGGAAAGGTTTCCTAATGTCCCAGGAACATTGGCAGCAAAGGAATTAAAACTCTCAGCACAAGAGTGACCTAGATTCTCATGACATGAAGCAAAAAGGGTGTTTATTTTCTAGCGGAGTATATTCTCTTTCACTGGTGGCCATAAAAATCTGATCCTGTCAGTAGAGATATTTTAATACTCCTATCACATGTGCCTTTTAAAACTTGACTGTTGACTGTCCAGAAATACCCCAAGCACATTATTTGAATGTCTGTCAAGGTATGTTTCATCTCAGATGAAATTCTATCAATCACTCAGCCACAGGAGTGATGTCTGCTGCCAAATTTAGATCTGGAGTCAACTGAATGGTCCTAGTAGGAAAACATACAGTTCATACATAGAGAAATTTTGGTTCCTCTCATGCCTCCTCCCATGTACCCTTTTCCTCTACAGAACTCAAAAATCACAGTGGATATTGGAAGCAGAAGAATAAATGGAAAATGACCCTTTTACAATGTGGCGCTCCCCAAGGTCAGGGAATGACCAAAATCAGAAAGTTACTTGGGTTTATTATGCATGCAAAGACTTAACTCAGGGCACACAACACCCACTGCTTTTTGGAAATGCCACCTGATTAAAATTCTTTTCATTTTCAATTGGTTTTAGATTTCATGTGTGGGGAGATGTAAATAAGACCATAAGGAGGTAAGAGCAGTGAACTGAAGTTGGGTACTTAGGTGCACACCAATATTAAATGTGGACTCAGTTCTACTGATGGGTTCTCACTCATTTCTGTTTATCAATCAAAGTACAGGTTAAAGTGGTTCATTCATTAAAAAATGTTTTGAGGCAATTCTCTGATGGTCCAGTGGTTGGGACTTGGCATTTTCACTGGCAAGGTCTGGGTTCAATCCCTGGTTGGGGAAATAAGATACTGCAATGAGTAGAATGAGGCCACAAAAGAATGTTTTGAGTGTTACTAAATGTTACTAAGGGACAGGCACTGTTCCAGATGCTTGGTGAGACCTTTCAGTTCTAGATCCTCTACTGAGCAAAATAAAGACCCCCCGTCTTCAAGAAGCTTGCATTCTAGCCAAGGGAGATAGAAAATAAGCAATAAACAAAAAAGAAGTAATTTATAAAAATGGGTTAGAAGCTGGTATGTGCAATGGGGGAAGAAAGTAAAGCAAAGGACAAGGGATAAGGAGTTCTGTGTTGGGGTAGCCAAAGTTGGCCTCATTAGAGGCTACGATTTGATCAAAACTTGAAGGACATGAAGGAGCTGACCAAGCAGGTATCTGGGGAAAAGCCTTTCTTACAGAGGGACCAGCTCAACTCATTCCAGAGTGGGAGTGAGGCTGGGATGCTGGCAGGTAGAGTGAGAGAAAAAGAGGAGAAAGAGATGTGTTCATACAGCAAAGTGGAGGTGTGTGTGAGAATTTTACTCTGAAAGCCATTGCAACAACTTGGGCTCTACTCTCAGTAAAATGTGGAACCACTGCAAAGTTTTGAGAGGAAAAGTAATATGGAAACACAGCATTTAAAAAGGGTCACCATGGCTTCTGTATTAAGACAAGATTGTAGCAGCAAACTTTTGATGCAGTGAGATCTGTTTTGAGGCTACTGGAATAATCTTGGCAAGAAATGATGGTTTGGTTAGACCATAGAGGTAGTCATGGAGAGAGGTGACGTGGGGGGATTCTGAATACATTTTGAATATATTTTCAAGTTTTTGGCCTGAATAACTGGGGGAATGGAGCTGCCATCATCTGAAATGGGGAAGGCGGAACAGGTGTGGGGTGGATTTCAGCTTGATACGTGTTGAATTTGGATGCCTATTGGAAATTCAGGTGAAGATGTCCAGTAGAAATAAGTGGATATAAAATCCAGAGCTTGGGGGTGAAGACTGGGTTTGAGAAATACATTTGGGAGTGGTCAGATAACATTAACCCAGGGGCTGTGAGTGCAACACTCACAGTCAAAATTCATTGAACTGTGCCCTTAAACAAGCATATTTTATTGTGTGCTTATAAGCAACAATATCCAGTAGCTACTAGCACATTTAGCACACACATTTTGTTATTTAAATACAATTTATCTCTAAAAGGAGCCAGATAACCTTGGTGAAATGTGCGAATCTAGGACTGGGGCAGGCAGAGTACAAGATGAACTGTGACTTCTTGTAATGCTAGAAAATAAGGGAGAGTTCAAAAAATGACGGGCTCATAGAAAAATGACAGAGGAGGCAATGTGAAAGGGGTCTTTCTGAGCAAATTTGAAACTCAGCATGAATAACAGGAGAGTGGATTATAAACCACTGACTAAAAAAAAAAAGACTCCACCAGTCCATAGTAAGGACGTGAGTAAATAAGTAAATAAGAGAAGAGAAAGCTCTGACCAATAAGGTAGGAGAAACAATGAGTTATTAGTAATAACAACCTTTATAGTAATAAGTGATTCAGGCCAGAATCATTAATAGATAATAAAATTAAGTAAAAGCAACAGGATAATTACATAGTGTCAAAGTATCTTTTCACAGGTGACATTAATCCGAAAGAAAACATGGATAGTTTTCTAGTGGACAAAGGTACAGGAGGTGCCATCTTCACTAACTGTTCAAAGTTAACCTCACTTGGCATAGGAGAAGCTGATATCTTACTCTGCCTGACGTCATTCACTGAGAACACATCACCTGTGCAGTGGTCCTGCCCCAAAGGTACATCCCACCCCTCTAAAGAGGTGACATCAGAAAAACCCAAACTGAAGCATATTCTTCAAGTAAACAACCTGTTCGAACTCTTTTTAAAAATTAATTAATTAATTTTTAATTGGGGAATAACTGATTTACAATATTGTGTTGGCTTTTCCCATACATCAACACAAATCAGCCACAGGTATATATATACCTCTGTCTATACTCTTAAAAAATATCAACTTCATAAAAGACAAGGAGAACCCAGGTATTGTTTCATAATAATGGATACACAGATACAGTGTGCTTAATGCAATGCATGGCTCTGAACTGGATCCTGGATCAAAAAAAAAAAATTCCATAAATGACATTAGTAGGACAATTTGTAAAACTGGGATATGGACTTCTATATGAGATAATAATATTCTATCTATAAATGCCTTGACTTTGGTGATTGAACTGTGGTTACATGGAAGAATCCCTTGTTCTTAGAAAATACATGTTGAAATATTGAGGGATAAAGGGGCATGATGTATACAACAAATTCTCAAGTGATTAGGAAGAAAATAGCAGCAAGGCAAATAAAGCAAAATACAACTGGTGCATCTGGGTAAAGGGACTACGAATTTTCTTTGTTTTGTTTTCACAAATTCCCTATAATTCTGATGTTATTATATAATAAAGAGTCCAAGAAGAGAGAGAATGGGAAGGGAGAAATCTGACATAATGACATGGAGTATATTCAGCTCTTAAGGAGTTTTGCCATCTTTGGGAGCAAAGAAATGTGGTGATATTTCTATATAGAACTATATAGAATGAAATCAAGTGTGTCAGTAAATAAATGAAATTAATTATTTCTGTGTTATGTATAAACCTGAAAGGAAATATCCATACAGTGGTCTATTCCTTTTTTTGGTAGTCTATGAAAATCCTTCCATTCTAAAATACTAGAAGAAAATCTCCCTTGTGGCTGACAGTATGCCTGTGTTTACGTAATAGAATCAGAGGCAAACAGCTTAAGCTTGGATTATGGAAATATGGCACAAACATAGCAAATTGAAATTGTGGATTGTTTCTTGGTAAACTTCCATTCATCTTTCCATGTGAGATAATATTTTAAGCAGATTCGCAACTAAGATAATGGCACTTGTTACATACAGTAAATATAGGTGGTAAGAGAGAATTTCTGGTCACCAAAATTATCATTTTGACTAAAATATTGCCAATCTCCTGATGCTATGAGCTGAGAAGCCATTTTTGCTTTAAACGAAAGAGGAAAACAGCAAGAGTCTCTCCTTATTTTTTTTACCCCATAGTCAAAGTGGTGATAGTCTATGAACATGACAATATGTATCTCTTTCAATTTTTATTTTCATTTTTGATATTTTTTGTTCTTAATTTTTATTTTGAAAATATTATGTTAAAAATGAAATAATTACTGAATTATTTGGTACCTTTAAATAAATTTAATTAATTAAAAATTTATTAAAATAAATCTATACATAAAACCTTCTCATAGTTAAATTTTTATGGTAGTGCGTGGGTTAAAAAATACATTAATAGCATATAACATCATTCATCATGAGAGTGTCAAAGTTTTGGAATCATTTGGTTTAATGTGTATTCTTTATTTGTGAAAATTCTTACTTATTGTCTGAGATGGGCAGGTAGGTATCTGCCAAGATACAGTATTTGTTGGTGGCCAATATTTTCTAAAATACCAAGGCATGTCATAAGTATCCATTTAGCACTGCTCTCTGGGTTGTTCTTTAATATATGAGAGAATAATTCAGAAGTGATACTGGGTGACCATTTATGAAAATGATAAAGTTTCATTTTCTCACATGAGGACATTCATAAAGCTAAATGAAAAAAACTTTAAGGTAGCTCTCTTGAAGAGATTCAATAATGAAAGAAAATACATTTATTTTAAAACAATATTAAAACTTATTTATCAACTGTCATTTAGGGAGCACTTTGTGCTGTGAGATAATAAAATAGAAAACTAGGATATAAACTGAAGGTATAGTTGGGAGAAAAAATTCATATAAAGAACAACCTGTGAATAAATTACCATGTTGTATAATAATCCTAGGTATTGGCTTTGGGAGCGTCGATATGTGTTATACAGTTATTAAATAAGAACTGACACATTTGTTTCCAAAAGGACTTTCAGTGAGTAGCATATTTTTGTTTTGATTAGTAGGAGTACAGTGACAGGCATTTCTGGACAGAAATTTAAATGGTTGGCTAAGCTAAATTTGGAAGACAGCTTCATTAAAATCAGGCTTCCCTGGTGGCTCAGATGGTAGGTAGAGAATCTGCCTGCAGTGCAGGAGACCTGGGTTCGATCCCTAGGTCGAGAAGATATCTTGGAGAAGGGAACAGCCACCCACTCCAGGATTCTTGCCTGAAGAGTGCCCATGGAGAGAGGAGCCTGGCGGGCTATAGTCCATGGGGTCGCAAGGAGTTGGACACGACACTTTCAGTTAAAATCAGCTTGCAAAAATTTAAAGAATCTTAACAAAGTGTGTAATAATAAAATACTGGGTTTATTTAATACTTTTATAGAATTAAAAAACTTGATTTAAAGGCATTCACAGCTATCCTAATGGTGCTTTCTGTTTGGATTTTGTAGTTTAATGGGCTATGGGTCCCCATATTCTCATTTGGAAGTTACAAAACGTTGCTCCAGAAGGCCTCACTGTCTAATCTATGCACGCATTGACTCTGACTGTGAAAGTCGTTTTCTGCTTGCTTGTTCTCTTACAAATTTCACAAATTGTACATATTAACACATTTCTGCACTATTTAGACACTAATTTTAGGGTTATGAAGTTTATATTGGCACTGCTCATATGGTAATTTTCAAATTTCACAAGCTGGGATTGGCTTAAGTGCAAAAAATGTTAATAAAAATTATTTTCATTTTGAGTACCTTCTCTATGGCATCTTCTCTTTACAGGGGCTGATACATTTTGGTACTAGGAGAAATCTTAAACCTAGACAAAAATATCTGGGGTTAAAGAAAAGCTATAAGCTCACCTATATGATGAGGCTGTTTCTGTCAACTGTATACATAGTTCCTGCAACAATGTCTGTATCTACTATCAGGTTTAAAAAGCCCATTTGGGTTTTCCACACCATCTTACAGAAAAACTTGAACGACCTTTTTGGCCAACCCAATATTTTCAGAATTTGAATAATTAGTAATTGGTGCAGAGGTAGCTCCGGTGGTTCTGAGGAACAAAGAATGCTTTTATGTTTAAGTGGGAACTTGCTTCTAGCAAACATGGAGACTCAACTTCATAAATTTAACATCATCACTTTCAGAGCACTAATTCTACTGAATATTTAAAATAATATTATTAATAAAATCCCACGATCTGATAATTGTTGTACTAATAATTATAATACTTATATAATTATTATACAATGATATAATCACTATGTTATAATAATTATAATGAAATTCCTTGCTGAGTTAGTGGCTATTCAAATACTTTTCATATTCTTCTCTCACAGAATTTTAATATGTCTTGTACTAAAGAGATAATGGTATAAACTTATTACTCTTCAAGGTTAGAAATCATCTTATCAAATGTTGTAACTCCTTGTATCTAGCGTATAATCTTGCTAATAATGGAAGCCCCATACAAAGTTTGTTGTTGTAATTTGAATGAATTCTTTCAATTAGTTTATAGAAACATGATTATCAAATGCCATTTTAAAACAAAAGCTGATTTGTAAAGTGTATGATGCTAAAACTTACATTTATACACTAGCTTTTGAAATCATTTTCTCAACCCCCCAAATGGAGTTCCAGAGATCAGGTGTTTCTGCCACTGCCATTTCCCGTGACTGATCCCCACTCTAACACTGTGCCCTGTGTGATAGCAAATTTACTCTTATTTACACATTTGACTTTCTTATTAGACTATAAGGTCTCAGAGGCCAGATTCCTGGTAGTTTTCTTTGAAATTTCACATTATCCTGCAGCATATAGGTGTTAAATATATGATGATGGCATTAAATAATTTTGCTCTAGTTCTAAGCTCAAGAATGATTGAGCCTTGGAGAAATCAGGTTGAAAGTCTAGTTTTAAATATGTGGTTTTAAAAAAGATGAAAAAAGTTAATTAGTGTGATTTTAGGAGTCCTGAAACACAACTAGCAGCTTTACAGTATAACACTTCTTTTGTATAGCCAATTCTGCCAGTTTGGGATTCAGGATTTCTGCAAAGTTGGAAGGTTAGTGCAGTTATCCAGGATGGAAATTTTCTTGAAACCATTCATGAAGATTTTAAGATTGAAACAACCTATGCTAAAGTGCAGTTGCCCTATAGATAAAATTTTTAAGTAGACTAATGAAAAAAACCTAGTAAAGAGATAATATGTAGAAAATAATATCAATGTATTTAAAAAATGTATAATGTGGACTTCTAGTTTTCTTGACAAAGTGCTAAATGAGACTAGTGCTCAGTTCAACCCACAATTGAAGTCTTAAACACTTCAATCTATTTTCATGTGCTTTTAGCAAATTTCATGGGCTTCCCAGGTGGCGCTAGTGGTAAAGAGCCCGCCTGTCAATGCGGGAGATAGAAGAGATGTGGGTTGAGTCGCTGGGTTGGGAAGATCCCCTGGAGTAGGAAATGGCAACCTGCTCCAGTATTCTTGCCTGGAAAATTTCAAGGACAGAGGAGCCTGGTGGGCTACTGTCTATGTGGTCACAGAAACGGACATGACTGAGTGACTGAACACACACATACACAGCAAATTTCATAATTTATAATTCAGACTGGGCTGTAATGACTTTAGTCAAATCCCAATTTTCACAGATTAGTATCTCTAGACATTAAAGTCTCCATTTCTTCATAAAAGAACCAGATGCCAAGAAATCTTTAAAATATAAAAACAATATTATGATATTGATACATGATATATATAGAAAGCCCTAAAGACTCCATCAAAAAACCCTTTCAATAATTGATATTAGTGAAGTTGTCAGATAAAAAATGAATACACGAAGATCTGTTGCCTTTCTATACACTAATAACAAACTATCAGAATGAGAAATTAAGAAAATGATCCCATATACAATTACATTAAAAAGAATAAAATGCTGAGGAATAGATTTAACCAAGGAGATGAAAGATCTGTATACTAAAAACTACAAGACATTAATAAAAAAAAAACTGAAGACAAATAAATGGAAGGATATTCTGTGCTCATCAATCAGAAGAATTAATATTGTGAAAAATACTACCTGAAACATCCTACAGGTTCAATGCAATTCCTATCAAAATTCCAGTGACATCCTCCATGGAAATAGAACAAAATAATCCAAATATTTGCATGGTACCACAAAAGAACCTAGATAACCAAAACAACCTTGACAAAGAACAAATCTGGAGGCATCACACTGGCTGCTTTTAAACTATTTTACAAAGCTATCGTAATTGCACGGTATGATATTGGCGCAAAAACCGACAAATAGATCAGTGGAACAGAATAGAGAGCTCAGAAATAAACCCTTCACATATATGGTCAATTAATTTACACCAAAGGAGCTAAAAGTATATAGTGGGGAAAAGAGTCTCTTCAATAAATGGTGTCGCCATTTGTAACAACATGAATGGACTTTGGGGGCATTATGCTAAGTGAAATAAATCAGTCAGAGAAAGACAAATGCCATGTAATCTCTCTTACATGTGGAATCTAATCTGGGTCAGAAATACAGAGAACAGATTGATGGTTGCCAGAGATGGGGGTAGGGGTGACCAAAATGGATGAAGAGGGTATTAAATATTTTAAAAAAGAGAAGAACAGAAAAGAGAATACTATGTCTATTCTGGTCTTTCAAAAGTCATCAGTGGTCATAAATGACCATATTTGTTTATTTTTCCTGTACATATTACCAGCGGTCAGAAAATGGCACTTAGAAACTAAGGACAAACAAAGATATTACTTGTCCTATAATATCAAGTGTGGAGACTGTCCTCACATGGGTTGATATATATTTAAGACAAAGTCAGTACAAATGGCCTCTGAAATGCTAGAGCAATTTGATTGAGATAAAATAGAAATTAAATTCCTTAGCATCTGGGGAATTTTCTAAGGTCTTGAACAGGAAAATAAGAAAATCAGTTGTGATATCCAAAAACAAACAAAAATGCACACAACATAACATTAAGAATAATAAAATCACCAAAAAAAGGGAAAGGAACAAAAAGAAAACAAAACTAAACCAAAAGAAAACTCATCATTGCCTTAAAATTTAACTTGAAGTTGGAAAATCAATTTGAGTTAAAAGGAGCTAAGTTATTTTAAGTTTCCTAAATGCAGGTTCTGAGCAGAGATGTAGTAAAGCCCCATGTCGTTAGTTCTTCTATGTACAGCAAATACTCACGACTTCTTGATGGCTGTCACTTGAAGAAGAGCTATGCTTCAACACTGCCACTGAGTGGGAGGAAGTGGGGGAAGAGGAGTTTTTAAGGCAAAGAGAATTGTTTCTCTAGTTCTACTTTTTTAACATGTTTACTTTTTTTAAATTGCCATTTCTCTTTTATGCTCTTGACAGTGAAGAGAAAACCAATATGGCTGATATGAGTCACAGAATAGAATGAACTCTTTCCTCAGTTCACTGTACCCACACCTGCTGCCTCGCCTTTAGAAAACGTGCTCAGAAAGTGTTGAAGAGGGTCAAAATCCTTGTCCTCCTCAACCATCCAATGCACTGGTTTATGGCAAAATGCGCTGTTTCTAGTCTATTATTTTGCCTACCCCCAAATCCACTTCAACCCATGGATTACGAATCTCTAACTTCCGGGGTTCAGGGATAGTTGAAAAACTATTTCCTTTTTGTAAGGAAGGAAAAGGCTTTAAAAATTAGCTCTTAAGATTTCTCCGGGCAACAGAGAGGTTTTTCAAAATCTCAGTTTGAATGAAATTTAAATGAATTAGTAAGCATCAAATTTCTTTAGTTTAAAAGGAGAAATATGTGCCAGGCACAATGTGGTTTTATTGAACCCTCCGCTTCTCAGTGCTTGAAATGTTTAGCAAGTCCCAAGTTTTGAGGGCAATGGTTTGTGGTGAGCAAATTGAGGTGACCAAGCTTTTAGTTGACTCTAAGTCTCCAGAGGTTTAAAAACTGCTGCATTAACTCTCTAGTTCCCAGCACATATTTAAAATAAGTGTGGTCTTTTATCGGAGCTATGTGTTTGACTTGTTATATTTCACTATAAAAATTCCAGATGTGTGTTGTAATATACATCTGCTCCTTGCCTTTCACTCCGTCCGCTCGTTCTGCACCCCCAACCCGGGGGAGTGGAGTCATCCTGATTGTCTCCAGTTGTCCCCTCCAATCACTCTCACCTACCACTGACAGATTTATTTCTCAAGCACAACGCCTACCATGTCAGCCCCCCTGCTTCAAATTCTTCAGTGGCTCCCCAATGTCTACATAGTTACATTTATACTATTTTTCTGGTATTTATGGTCCTTTACAATGTTGATGACAACTTATTTTCCCATTTTTATCTCCCACCAGTCCCCTTGCAGATAAATAGGTCTCTGTTCTGGCTGTTTTTTTCCCCTCCCAAGTCCCTCAAGCTTCTGTATGATTCCCACACTTCTCAGCTGATTACTCAATTGATTACTATCTCCATCTATAGAAATGCCATTAACCCTTCAATAGCCCACCTCAAATAGCCCAGTCAGATGTGTTCAGATCCTCTGTGAGTCCCTCTAATGGTTTGCAGTTGGGATTGGAGTAACTGGTGTTCTTAACTCCTCTGCTCGTTGCTGCGAACACTACTATAAGCCCTCTTAGAGGAGGACTATGTGGGTGTCGATAGTGGTAAAGAATCTGCTTGCCAGTGCAGGAGATGCAAGAGACATGGGTTCGATCCCTGGGTCAGGAAGGTTCCATGGCGTGGGAAATGGCAACCCACTCCAGTATTCTTCCCTGGAAAATCCCATGGACAGAGAAGCCTGGCAGACTACTGTCCATGGAGCCTCAAAGAATCGGATATGATCGAGCCCACACACATCTGTATAGTGTGGTGGTTGGCTTAAAAGGTACTCACTGAACAAGGGAATGAAGGGATAGGTGATTATTTATTATTACTTTTAACCATTTTAAAAGATCAAAGTACAGTTGATTTACAATGTTGTGTTAGTTTCCCGTGTTCAGCAAAGTGATTCAGTTAGACACATATTATATATCTCTATCCTTTTTTCAGATTCTTTTCTACTTAGATTATTATAGGACACTGAAGATCTGTGCTATAGTTCCCTGTGCTATACACACAGGTCCTTGTTGTTTATCTGCTTTATACATAGTAGTGTGTATATATTAATCCCAAATTCATACTTTATCTCTCCTGGTCCCCTCCCATCCCATCTCCTTTGGTAACCATAAATTTGCTTTCTATGTCCATGAATTTATTTCTGTTTTGTAAATAAGTTCACTTATATCAGTTTTTAAGATTGCACATGTAAGTGATATCATATGATATTTGTCTTTCTCTTTCTGACTTACTTCATTTGATATGATTGACTCTAGGTCTATCCATGTTGCTGTAAATGGTATTATTTCATTCTTTTGGATGGCTGAGTAATAATCTATTATGTGTGTATATATACATATTCTTTTAAAAATTATTTATTTTTAATTGATGGATAATCGCTTTATAATATTGTGTTGGTTTCTGATTCATCAACATGCATCAGACATAGGTGTAGATATGTCCCCTCCCTCTTGAACCCCCTTCCCACCTCCCACCCCATCCCACCCATCTAGGTTGTCACAGAACATTCTTTCTGGAATAAGGTGATTATTGGTTGAGATAGAAACTTTTTCTTTTTCCTAGCTCCTGTAGCACATTATTTTCCTCATGATGTATACTTCCACAGAACTAACAGTAAGGATGAATTGTCTGGAGCAGGCAAGATTCATTCATTTTATACAACAGATAACAGGGTAATCGCCTGTGTAGAAGAACTTGAACTTCTTTTTCTTTGGGAATTCGTTGGATTTTTGAAAACACTGTAAGTATATCTTTAGAATAGTGGTACATTAGTACAAACTGTATCCATCAGCAGAGACCTGGGTAGGAATGTGGACCTCCAAAAATCTTCAGAAAGGATCCTGTATGTTTTATTCTTTGGAAAGGAAGTTCACTGTGAGTGAATTCCTTTCTCTTTATGAGTTATAATGGATGCTTGAATTACAGTCCACTTGAGTGAATCCTCTGACTTAATAGATTGAACCAAGTGAGTATTATATATAGTTGGAATATAGCTTTTTAAATGCAAACTCCCACTCTAGTTCAGTAGAGCTTGAGATTTTACCTGCACGTTGAGATTTGTCTGTTACGGCCCATGGCTCTCTATGGGTTATAGTGGCATCTTAGGTGTAATCATACGTGTAACACCGTTAAGGAACAAATTCCCACTGAGACTCATACCATTCATAGGTCAAGGAAAGCTGCAGGTTTTCACACTGAGTTAGAGCAGAGAGAAGAAATTGTTTTCGATGATTATTCCAGTGTCCACTTGCATGAGTCCCTGAACTGTCCTCAAAGGTATAACTGATGGATTTAATCTAGAACAAGCACCTCTAGCCTTCTATTCCATTTATTCTATCTATAGCAAAAACAGGGCTTGGGGCAGGGGGTGATGGGACTAAGAAATATTGAGCACCTACTAGATAGTTTACCTTTGTCATCCTGTTTAATTTTCAAAAAAGTGGGTACTGTGAAGTCAGTATTCCTAGGTACTGTCTACAGATGAAGCAACGGATTTAGAAAAGTTTGCTAAACGTTTCACAACAGATAACAGGGTAATCTCCTGTGCAGAAGGATAGGAACTTCGTAACTGGTAAGCAGCGGAGCAGGGACTGGAGCCTAGGTCTGTCTGATTTTTCAAGATGCTTTGTTCATTATATCCTGTTCTTTACAGAATAGAAAAGGGCAAAGAATAGGGGGCTTGTGACAGTCCAGCATGGGGCCTTATTTTCCCTGAGGTACAGTAATGTATGAATACTCATGGAATCTCAGATTTCCTTCCTTTTAAAAAAGTGTAGTAAAACAAAAGCAAGAAAAGGACATTTCAGTGCAATTCAGAAATACAAGTTGTTTTAAAAACAGTAAAAATATAAAGGTTGAAGATTAACATCATTGTTAAGTATCATTGAACAGGAACATCAGAGTGAGAAACACTGGAGGGCTAATATTGAAAGACAGTCAGTAAAATAACTAGAGAACAACCAGAGAAATAACTTCATAGCAAAACTTGGAAGTGATTCTATGTATGTAACTTTCCTGTTTCTCTCACTAAATGTACAAATGGAATATTGGGAGGTGAATAATAAATCACTTGTGGGTTTTCAAATTGAAAACACATGTATTACTGACACTGACTTAATGTGATTTGATTATTATGTTATTACACAAAGAAATTCGCAGACATTGGTTAGTACCTCAAGCTTTGGAAAAGACAAACATTTTTGTTGTGTACATAGAACAGAGCGGCTGTTTCTGGGGAAGGGAAAGAGTGGGAGGTACTTGGGCAAACAGGCTGCTCAAAATAAAACTGTGACAGGATGCAACACTGGCCTCGTGGTTAACCATTTCCAAGCCGGGCCTTAAAGTCTCCCAAGATTTCTTACCTGAAGGGCGTCTGATCGAGATGTGATCTGAGAGTGTAATCCTACTTGCTTCACGTGGCCCGGTGGGATTTCTCTTCTTTTCTCCAGCTTTCTTTCCTCTAGAAAACTCATCTATCTTGTATGTGTTTTCTAAATATTTCTAATTTCCTCTAAAATGTTAAATAATATTCTAATAGGCAATGGTTATTTAATAAATATATAACATTCTTTGGTAGCTGTTGTGAATGAAAATGTACTTTAAGCATGGTTTGTTTGTTTTTTTCCTGAGTCTCTCTTAGAGCTTAGATCTAAGCAGTGTCATAAATACTGGGAAGGCTCCACTCACAACTATTCACTGAGCACCTTCTCTGTGTAGGTACACAAGGTACTGTGTGCTTGAATACACAAAATTTTCAAGACAGTGTTTCTGCCCTGCCCTCATCTACCCAGAGGAAGGTGGTGGCATGCTCTCTTCACCATCTTCACTACTTTTGTTTCTACTTTAGCTATGATGGGAAAGGCATATTTTAATATAAAAATGCCTAGAAATTATCATATAAAGTGGAAAATATGAGCATGAGAAAGATTATATGATGATTCACTTTTTTGTGTTTTTTTTGATGTGGGCCATTTTTAAAGTCTTATTGAATTTGTTACCATACTGCTCCTGTTTTATGTTTGGTTTTTTGACCTCAAGGCATGTGGGATCTGAGCTTCTGTCCAGGGTTTGAGCCTACGCTCCCTGCAGTGGAAGGCGAAGTCTTAACCACCGGACCTCCAGGGAAATCCTGGGATGATTCACTCACCCCTCGCCCTGGATGGAGTCAGAAGGCAAGATGGCACCTGAGATGTAGGTAAGGGAAGTGGCCGAGTGGCGAGCATCCGAGGAAAAGGCAGGATAAAAGGAATGAAGAAGAGAGATCAAAAGAGGAGAGACATACAAGCACCCAATGGAGGTGTCTCTACTGTTAAGGCCAGTCTGAGAAGAAATGTAAGGATCGTGTTGTCTCACCCTCTGAATACCACATGGGTTTGGGATTTCCTACAAGTGAGGCTGTGTTCTTAGTGGTAATGGACTGGGTCTTGCATGTTCTTCCAGAGGAGGTGAAGCCTAACGGCAGGGGTAGAGTGGTCAGTCAGAAATGTGTTCCTATTTTCAGGACCATAGACCAACAGAGCTCTAAAAACAAGCTTATAGAGGCTTGTACTTAAAAAAAAAAAAAAAGTGAATATACATTTAACTTGCTAGAGCTGTAGAAAGATCTGCTCAAGAAGGAGTTGTGGAGATGCACAAGGCAAGGAGTCAAAGTGGAAATGCATGAATAAGTATATGAAGTGTCTGTGCTGAGGTTTATCTTCCTTCTGTCCTCCTCGCTCATTAGCCCTGGACAGCTCAGAGTGAAGAGTTTAACTGCTGTGCCTGAAGGAAGGGGTGATGGCTATGGAACCAATTCAGCTAAGAGAGATTCAGCTGGAGAGATCCAGAGAAAACCTGTCCTCAGTCGTCTCAGTAGCTCATCTTTCCTTCTGTCTCCGTTTCTTCCCTTTCCTTCTTCCTTCCTTCCTTTCTTTCTCTAAACATTAAATAAGGGTTTAGTAGTAGTAGTGCTAGTTACTCAGTTATGTCTGACTCTGCGACCGCATGGATTGAGGCCGTCATGCTTCTCTGTCCATGGGGATTCTCCAGGCAAGATTACTGGAATGAGTTGCCATTCCCTTCTCCAGGGGATCTTCCCCACCCGGGGATTGAACCCAGGTCTCCTGCATTGCAGGCAGATTCTTTACCCTTTGAGCTACAGGGCATCCCCAAATAAGGGTTTACTTTGGTCTAGACACTGGGTGGTCCTGGGGGTGCAGAAATTATGAAGACATGGCCTCTTCTCTTAAAGAGTTCCTTGTCAAGAAGGAAGCTCACTCCTGTTTCTCCACAGCAGTAATAGCCTAAAACCGTAAGCCTGGCTTGGGAGGGTGATACCGCACTCTCTTGGGACCCCCCAACCGCCCTTCTAACAGGCAGCTCGTGTGTCTGGGGTCTCCGGAAGCAGCCATGACGCATGATGGTTCTTGTTCCATCTCGTGAAGGTGGGCCATGTTAGCACTGCTCTACTTGGGGTCTCAGCCAGAGGGGTGGGCAAGCTGGGCAGAACCTAGAGACTGTGATAAAAAAGTGTAGCACCGTGTGATGTCACTTACGTGCAAAATCTTAAACAATGATACAAGTGAACTTAATTACAAAACAGAAACAGACTCACGGACATACAGAATGAACTTACCTGGGGAGAAAGGTTGGTGCGGAGGGACAGTTGGGGAGTTTGGGATTGACATGCACACACCGCTATATTTAAAATGGATAATCAACAAGGACCTACTGTATGGCACAGGGAACACTGTTCAACGTTATATATTAATGACAACCAGTTCTTGGGAAGAGAATTTGAAAAAGAATACATACATGTACATATATACATATATATATGTGAATCACTTTGCTGTATACCTACAACAAATACAACACTGCTAATCAACTATATTCCAACATAAAATTAAAAGTTTCCCCCAAAAGTGCAATTCCAAGGAAAAAGCCTTTGGTCTAGAGTGAGATCACCAGGCTCAAGCCTTGGTTCTCCAGTTCTGATAAACCAAAATTAATCCACATGGAGTATATTCAACAAAGAGATTAGTGGCATGTGTAAGGCAACTGCAGTCAGAAGGCAAACATCATCTGGAAAAAGTTATTTAACCAATCAATGAATATCTTAGCTTGACTTAGTTTGCAATTAGATAGGCAATATCAAACAGACAGATTCTGATGGAAGGGGCAGAAGAAACAGTTTAAGCTTGGGGTTCTATCTCAGAGGAGCACTCTCTACTTTGGGGAGAGCTGGAAGTTGGGGTGGAGAGGCTGAGAGAGGAGATGGAGGATGGTGAAAAGTCTTTTCCATCCTTCTCGGTGGTTGCTGGTGTTCTGTGCTGGGTTCCCACAGCCAACCCCACCTCCAACTATATTTAGCAAAGCAATTATTCATTTGTATCAGAATTGCCACATTTACTTCTTGTTCTTACCAGCTGAACTGTTAGTTCCTTGAGGGTAGGAGCTATGCCTTCAGTTCAGTTCAGTTGCTCAGTCATGTCCGACTCTTTGTGACCCCATGAACCGCAGCACGCCAGGCCTCCCTGTCCATCACCAACTCCCGGAGTCCACCCAAAACTCATGTCCATTGAGTCAGTGATGCCAACCAACCATCTCATCCTCTGTTGTCCCCTTCTCCTCCTGCCTTCAATCTTTCCCAACATCAGGGTCTTTTCAAATGAGTCAGCTCTTTGCATAAGGTGGCCAAAATATTGGAGTTTCAGCTTCAACATCAGTCCTTCCAATGAACATCCAGTACTGATTTCCTTTAGGATGCCTTATTGACCTTTTAATCCCTAGCATTTAGCACAATGCAGTGAATTAAAGAAGGTATGAAAGTCAAAGAGAACTTCACTGATTTGCTAATTTTGACCCAGAGGTCCCAGTTCTCCAATTAAAAAAAAACTGAACTAATAATAGTTATCCCTATTTCAAGTTTATAAGCAGAGAAACAGCATACCAAAATTTTAAGGAACTTAGGTTTAAAAAACACACACACACACACAACAAAGAGCTAGAACAAGTAGAACAAGAGACATCTAAGAGTTCCCACCTATCTCAGTAACTGATAATGTTTCTTTATCTCCCACAATAGAATTATTTAAAAAAAAAATCAGGTTCTACCTTTAGTGAGGAAAGTGTTTTAAATTCTCCATTTACTGCAAATAAACCTCTGTTAGTTGTTTTCAATGATCAGCTTTCTAAAGAATTAATGGAATGAATGTCAAATCATTACTTTGATAGCTTGTGTGTTAGTCACTCAGTCATGTCTAACTCTTTGCAACCCCATGGACTGTACCTACCAGGTTCCACCATCCATGGGATTATCCAGGCAAGAATACTGGAGTGGGTTGCCATTTCCTTCTCCAGGGGATCTTCCCGACCCGGGGATCAAACCCAGGTCTTCTGCATTGCAGAAAGATTCTTTACCATCTGAGCCACCAGGGAAGCCTGGTAGCTTGTGTAGGACATGTTCTTTTTTTCAAGCATGTGCTAAGCCAGCTTTCCCAATGTATAGAAGTCAGCCTCTTTCTTAAAATGCTAGGCTCAAACTCTCAGTAAAAACCAAAATCTGCCCAGCTTCTTCAGAGTCCTAGAGAACATCCCTCTGGTAATGACAAGCCACAGTCTGCCCTCTTGATGACCTGGTTGGGCTGACAGATTTCACACTGTTTAAGAATGAAGAGTGAGGATTGTGTGCTCTGGAGACCCTCCGGAGCAATTCCTCATAATGTCAGAAAGATCACAATAGGGCGTGAAGTTGAGAAGTTCAGTTAAGTTTAAGGTCATTCACCCTGGAAAGTTTTCATTAACTTTATTTTTTCTCTTTCTTGTACAACCCAATGAATGCTGCAGTTGCAAATTTCTCAGCATGACTTGATCAAAATCCACTCAAACTTATGCCAAGAATCTGCCTTTTAAAGCTATGCTGTCAAAATCTTCAGCCCTAGGACGCTTAGATAATTCAGAAACTATCTGATTTTCAGTAAACGGATTTCTAGCTATATTGAATTTCAGATTCTTTCAGGAGCTCCAATTCTGAAATATTTTTCCTAAAAGCAACCAAACTTTCTGAAAGTTACTGTAAAAATACTTTACCAACTTTAAGCCAACAAACTTCATAGTTAACAAGCCACAATCAATAAAACTGTAATAATAATAAAATAGAATACTTTTATAATCATTTTAGAAGCCATAGAGCTAAATGTTTTATATTTAAGATACTTTAGAACCAAATGCTATCACTGATAAATCCAAGACTCAAACTGGATTAATAACTACCTGTTAGTCAGTCATGAAGAGCTTAAGAAACAACTAAACTCAAGAGTGGTACTGAATTTATGAGATCAAAATGGAAGGCACTTGGGAAGTGCTGGGGGGCATTTTTGAATGTCACAATGCCAGAAAGAGGCTGAATGGAATTTAAAGGAAGGGAGCCAGGAATGCTGGGAGTCCTGAAGTGTGGGGACTGTTCCACACATCAAAGAGTTGTCCAGTATCTTATTCCAAACTTTCAATGGCTACTCAGGTACTCAAGGAGGTGAAAATTCTGCTTATAACTAATTATCTGAACCTGGAACTTAACCCTGTTTCCTTATTTTCCATATAAGCACCAAGTATTCTTTTGTGCTTATATGTAAAGTACAAATTATTAGTTTGTGCTTTATAGTATAGCTTAATATTCCCTTTTCAGGAATGCAACTACTATGCAAATTAAGGGAGGAATGTAATTTTGGCAGGGAGAGGAGGTGGACAGGACTTTATCAGCAGTTGTTCTCCATCTTAGGAAATCACCAGTGGCAAAACTGCTTACGGTAATGGACTGTGTTACTGATATAACACACTTGTTCCAGCCTCTAGTAGTAGCGGTCATTCACAGCAGTTCTGCATGTGGGTGCAGTATCTGACTACATCATGGTGCCTTCTAAGGTGGTTATCCCTGGGCATTTACATATTGCAAACATTATGTAATGTTTTCATTAAATGTGGCTTGTGTTGTATTTTTGCTTTATATACTGCCAGGACCTTGGATTGATTTTTTTTAATTTTTATGTGAACAAGTAGGCTAGGGATTTCCTACCAAGGTAGTATAGGAGGACATTATAAACTATGTGTTATAAAATAGAAGCCCTGAGTCTGAGAACGTTAAAAGCCATTCTACCCTGTGAAAACCTAACTGGTGAAGGCAGTAAAGCAACAGACTCCAGTCCTGTAAGAAGGTCCTCGTAAAGATGCAGGATGTCTCGTTCAAGCAAGAATGAAGGTCAGAGTCCCCCCAGTTTCACTCATCCAAGAGGCATTATTATGGTCTTTACCATATCTGCTTACACAACTATTTACTTAGTGTCTTTCTTTAAATCAAATGAATTCATTTTTACTTAAACGTATCTTAAATCAATTTGGTATCAATAAAAAAAAGATTTCATGCTCTAGTTACATTTTCCTTAGTACATTAAAATAAATGTTACTATTAAAGGAAAAGAAAAAACCTTATTCTTATAACAGTAAGATCTTGTGTATCCTTTGATATGTACATTGCACTTTGGGAAATTGTGTTATAAGTGATATATATTAACGAAGGCTATAGGCTTGGAACACGCAATTTAAGGGTAAAGGATGATTTAGTCATATATATTAATTTTCTTTATCCCTTAGAAAAAACATATGTTCCTTTTGCTAAAATATATCCTAAATATTGTATTTCAAGTGTTAATGCTTTGTCACAAATATGAATACTTTAGAATGGAATATATGTAATATGATACCTGTACCACATAATGTTGCTAGTCTTTACGAAAATATTCCTTACTGAACTCTTATTTGAAAGACTTTTTGTAACAAGGCAAATCTTCAGCCACTGTTTTCAGCATATTGTGTACAAATTAACTACAGTAAAAATAGAATCCACCATCCATAGCAACAAGTCTTTTTGAATAAACTCATAAATAATTTGTTTATTCATTCAACAAATATTTGTCAAGCCCTTACCAAGAGCAAAGCATTGTTCTGGACACTAGGATACAGCAGTGAACAAAATAAATCTTCTTTCCTTATGTAGTTTTTATTTTATTGATATAAAATAAGAATAAGCAAAATTAATTTTCATTAATCCTGAGAAGGAAGCCTTACTTTGGCATCAGGAGATGTGCACACATGATACTGTCATTTGACATTTAATTCTATACAGTTAAGTGGTTTTAATGTTCTTTTGTTTAATGTCTTTTAACAATAGACTATTTTGTTGAGCTCACATAGCTCAGATGCACAGAAACAACCTAATCAGAAAATGGGCACAAGATCTAAATGGACATTTCTCCAAAGGAGACATATAGAGATAGCCAACAGGCAGATTTAAAAAATGCTCAATATCAATAATTATCAGACAAATGCAAATTCAAACTACAATGAAGTATGACTTCACTCTGTCAAAATGGCCATCATCAAAAAGTCTACAGACATTAAATGCTGGAAAGGGTGTGGAGAAAAAGGAGCACTCTTACACTATTGGTAGGAACATAAATTGGTGCAGACACTATGGAGAATAGTATGGAGGTTCCTTAAAAAACTAAAAATAGAGTTACCATATAATGCTGTGATCCCATCCCTTGTCATATATCTGGAAAAAACTATAATTTGAAAAAATACACACATCCCAATGTTCATTGCAGCACTAGTGAGCAATAGCCAAGACACTGGAGCAACCTTATCGATGGGTTATTGATGGGCTCATCTGTATCCATCAACAGATGAATGGATAAAGATGTGGTGTTTATATACATATGTTGCTGTTTAGTTGCTAAGTAGTGTCTGACTCTTTTGTTACCCCGTAGGCTGTACCCCGTCAGGCTCCACTGTCCATGGGATTTCCTAGGCAAGAATACTTAGGGTTGCCATTTCCTTCTCCAGGAGATCTTCCCAGCTCAGGGGTCAAATCTGTGTCTCCTGCGTTGGCAGGCAGAGTCTTCACCACTGAGCTACCAGGGAAAGCCTATATATATGTGTGTGTGTGTGTGTGTGTGTGTGTGTATGTATATATACATACACATATATGTATATACATATATATATATATACACACAAATAATATTACTCAGCCATAAAAAAGAATGAAACAATGCCATTAGAAGCAACATGGATGGACCTAGAAATTATCATACTAAGTGAAGTAAACCGGACAAAGACAAATATCATATGATATTGCTTATATGTAGAACCTTGAAAAAAGATATGAATGAACTTATTTACAAAACAGAAATAGATTCACAGACATAGGAAAACTCACGGTTACTAAAGGGGAAAGGGGAGAGGGATAAATTAGGAGTTTGGAATTAATACATACACATTACTATATATAAAAGAGGTAACCGACAAGGACCTACTGTATAGCAGAGGGAACTATACTTGATATTTTGTACTAACCTATAAAGAAAAAGAATCTGAAGAAGAAAAAAGACTGTATATGTTACTGAATCACATTGCTGTATACTTGAAACAAACACAACATTGTAAATCAACTAGACTTTAGTTAAAGAGATATGTATACACTATTTTATTGATGCTTTGCATGTATGTCTCTCCTCCTTTTAAAATTCCACTCCACAATGTAAGAAATGGAATTTAAGAATTCCTCAATACTTCAGCTTAAGTTTTCATTTTTCATATGTAATTTAAATTGTCCTTAAATCACCTTGAGTCACACTTTCTTATTATTCATGCCATTTAATATCATTGGTAAATGGTTATCAGAGCCTCTTAATTATCATGTAAAGGAGTATAATGTTCCTTCTCTTAATCTTCTCTATTTAAGACCTTAAAATATAATACCAATGGGTGATTTAAGGTAGTAAAAGCTGTTAAATAGGTAGTTCAAAAATACTTTAGGAGAACATTCCTGTCATATGAATACAGTGACATCTTATTAATTTCCATACAGTGGGTGTTTCTCACTTATTCAACTATTAATATTAGGTGAAATTTATTCATTGTATTATGAAATGTTAGTCATTTCCAAACAACTGAAATAAAAACCCACTGTTTTTAGATTATTTTCAAGTCTCAGGTGGTACCATTGGTCTGTGCAAGTTGAGAAAAGGAAATTTTAAAAATAAAAAAGCTAAACTCACAGGTTGTTTTGAAGTTTAAGTTAATAATTGCTGTTAAAAATAATTGACTCTGACGCCTTCTAAGATTCTGAGAGATCATGAGTCACTGAAGAAAAACCAAGGTATGCCCAAATAGCTTTTATGTTAGGAGAGTTTGGTTGTTATAATTCTTTCAAAACAGGTGATCTGTGTTTGGCAAGTCCCAATTAAGAGAATATTCAACTGGCTAGAGTATGCTTGTCTTTCAAAACATTAATCAATCCTTATCTTTTAAGTAATTTCCTCAGAGGTATTATCACTTATTTGTCTCTGAAAATACTTCTTTATATGAAGATAAAGATGCTTTGGCAGTGGTATCAAGAGTAGTGTTGACATTTTGGAGACCTAATGAGACCTATGAAAGATAAATGTGATAGAGAAAATGCTGTAAGATGTCCTTTAAGAGAAGAAAGTTTGTTGTTTGTTTCTTTTCCACTGTTGGAGCTAAGCCATCAGAACAGTGCCTGACACATAGTAGGTGCTCAGTAAATAACTACTGAGTGATTGTGCATGCTCAGTCCTGTCTGACTCTTCCGCTACCCCGTGGACTGCAGCCTGCTGGGCTCCTCTGTCCATGGGATTTCCCAGGCAAGAATACTGGAGTGGGTTGCCATTTCCTACTTCAGGGGATCTTCCCGACCCAGGGATCAAACCTGCATCTCCTGTGTCTCCTGATTTGGCAGATGGATTCTTTACCACTGTGCCACCTGGGAAGCCAACTCAGTGAATAAGTCAATGAAAAAGAGGATCCCAGCAGCCTGAGTGTGTCTGGAGACCTGCCTAAGGGGTATGCCATCCTCATCAGGGAGGGTGGTGAAAAGGCTTCCACCAGAGAGTTACAGGGGGATCATCTTTAGAATCTACTGTGTGGCTTTGCAACCGGACTATGTCCCACCCAGCTTGGTGGACTTCCGCCTCTTCTCGGGGCCTCCACTGCCTCTTACGCCAACTGAAGATAAAAGTAATTAACAGAACCTACCACCCTGTCGAGAGGGATAAATAAAGCTGTACATAAAAAGTGCTTAGCACATAGAACACTTTCAACAACCATCAGGTAATTTTAGAGTTACAATGATACTTTTTATATTGATATTGGATTGAGATCCTGCACTTTCTATGTAACAGTTTAAAATAGAATTGGACATCAAAAGTAGTATATGCTGTTTTTATAAGGCTATCTTTACAGAAGTCTTACTGTTAGGTATAGAAGATTGGACTAAAGGTTCTAAAGTGGTAGAGAATGCATTTTCATTGTACAGCCAGGAATCACTGGCCATTTCATTGCAACTCAGTTTTAATATTAAGAAGAAGAAACCATTTACTGTCCAAGGTACAAGGAAGGAGAAAACGTGTTTTTCTTTGCACAGACTTTCAGTGATTCTCCACTTTATTATTATTATTTTTTTTACAGAGTAAATGACAAACTAGTATTCAAGATAGCCTTTGGTCTAGTTCTAACCAATCTCCGTGGTTCAGTAAAAGTTCAACCTAATTTTATATTAATTCTAATTACATGTTCTTCAACTGTGCAATTCCCCACTTCAACACTATACATTCACTCTAGGATTTGAAGACATTCACCTTTAAAATGAACCTAGCCTTTCCCCACTCCTGGTCTTTATTTTGAATGCACTTAAAAAAAATGTCCACTTATAAAAATCCAACCACTGTCCAAGTGCCAATGCCAACTTCCCCATGAGGTCCTTCACCAGAACATCCAATGCTCTCTCTATGAGAGCCTCCTTGGTACCTGTCAGTTTATCTGGTGTTAATTTATCTAGTGTTTGTCTGAATTGTGTGCCAGCCTTTCCACAAATGTTTTGTTTATCTTTTATCTCCCGTAGCTCATATCCTGGCACTCATTATATGCTTAATACATGCTTAATCTAGTTTATCTTTTCTTTTTTTTGTAAAAGGAGACTTACTCCAGGTCTTCCAAGGATGAGGTTTTTTGGGTGGACTTTTTGCTTCCTGGTGTTTACCAAGAATTATCTCCAAAAGAGAAAATAAAGCAAATCGAGTAAGGCACAAAATGAAAGAATGAGAAAAGAAGACAGGAGATGGGGGACTTTATTTTTTCATTTGGCAAGGATTGTCAAAAAATGGTAGGTGAGAGAGGGAAAGGGGGTACTAGGGCTTGCAAGCTACACTACGGTTAAGTTTGTTTACTTGATTTACTTGATTACTTCTTGGTGACTCTTGAGAGAGAAGGTGCTAGAAATCTTCACATTGCCTTAGGATCCACAGCCATTCGGGGAATAAGAGCAAGGAGGGAACATCTTCCAGCCTCTGCCTAGAAGCAAACTAGCTGCAGCCACCACTGTCCTCATGTGATGAATTGGTTCCTGTGGGTGGTTGTGGGCTGGGTGCACAAATCAGAAGTAAAACTTGTTTTCATGGCTGGATTTTCCTTCCAGATTGTATTACTCACAGAGCACAAATAAACCCAAGAAAGGGAGAGGAATCTTTGACAGGAGATTATCACTTTCTTTGTTTTCAGTTTTGTACTGCATAGAGACATGGGAGAGCCAGGGGTGGGGCAGGAAGGGGGGCAAGCTTATCCATAAGGATCCTCACCATGAGAAAAAGGGAAGCAATGACACAGACTAAATGTCCAAGGTAGGGCCAGGCGAGCATGTTGTCACTGGGCTTAATTTCCCTTTTGCGGGCATCACAGCATTGGGATCACAGTTGCTGAGGGCAGGTGGCCAGGTGGCACACAGAATTTTCTCTCTGGGCCATAAATGCACGACCGTCAAGCTCAGAGGGTCTCCTAGTGACCTGTCTCCACCACCCGCCACCTTGCTTCCTACTTCATGGAGAGACTGAAATTCACTTGGTGGGAAATTCCTTCCTATTTTGCTATAAAACCTATGAAACTTCCTACTCTGCAGCCTTTCTTTGCTTCATTCTCTCTCTGTTTTGTTAGACAAGCTGTTTCCTTTTCTAAATCCCTCTACTACCTTTGTAGGACATTTTGTTCTGTTGGGGCCTTGGGCAGGTCACCCCCAAATGTGCCTTAATGGCATATTACTTATTTTGAATTGAAGTTACTTAGGAAATGGCCAATGTAAGAGAGATGCTCTGATTTTCCTCTCTGTGTCCATGAAAGCAGGAAATCAGTCTCTCATGGGAAAGCGGTGCTCCCCATATCTGGAGGTAGAAAGGCACACTTATCATTGGAGACTGGGAATTTGAGAAACCTGCATGAATAAACCTTGGTTCTTCTTTACTTTACAAGCCCAAACTCTGTTTAGATTCTTCACCTAACTGGGCACCTCAAACCTAAGTTTCTTCACCCTGTCAATTCCTCACAGATATATTTTGTTTAAAAAGTATAAATGTAGCCTTCTTTGGCCACTTCGTTGGTTCCATTTCTAATAGTCCAACAAGCCCATGAATTAAAATTTGTTTCTTTTTCTCCTGTTCATCTGTCTTATGTCCATGTTATTATTAGTCCAGTCACAAGAAGTCAAGAGGGATAGAGGAGAAAACTCCCCCTCCCCAACAACTTTAGGACCTTTCTCTCTCATATATTCCATTGTTCTTTCTCAACCGGATCATTCTTACCATAATTTCATCATGCTTAAATGTCTTGCAAAAACAAAACAAAAGAAATGTCCAACCCCATGTTTCCAGCCACCACTTTCTCTCTACCACTTTATTTACAACAACACTTGGGAAAGAAATGGGTCTGGCATTGCAGGGGGAGCTCACTAAATATTTGCTGAAAGAATGAAAAAGTGAATGCTGCCTAGTACAGCCAAAAAAAAAAAAAAAATGGTCTCCAGTAATCAAAAAAAAATTATTAGAAATTAAAGAAATTGCAATTAGAAAAAAAGAACAAATATGTAAAAGAATGAAAAACTGTAAAGGGTTAATAAATCACTCTTCAATATAAGTCAAATGTGTTTATGTATTACAGATTCTTCTCAAGCATTTCTACATGTGGTCACAGAGAAATAGGAATTTGAATAACAGCAATAATAAAAGCCTACTTTTATTGAGGGTCTGTACTGTGATGGGTGCACATTGACTCATTACCTTTCACAATAACCCTATGAGGTCTGCACTCTTCAATCCTTTTCCAGCCCAGGAAGTTGGGGAACAGAGAGGTCTGGGCAGTTGCTACTGCCTGAACCCAAACCAAGGCAGCTGGATCCCACCACCTTCAGGGGGAAGCTTTAATTTTTTCTCTCATCACAAATGGTAAAATTTGTTTTATATCTTTAAGGGAATGTATAAATAAGGAAAGGCTGTGTGACTGCATGGAAAAACAATGTCTAAAGGCCTGAATCCTGGATCTTAACTCTTTCATTATCATGCAGCGAGTCACTGGGCCTCTCTTTTTTGTCTGTTGTTTTTTTGCTTGTAAAACTGAGAAATGGGGCTGAAAGATCTCTTGAGTGCCTTCATTCAAAAGCTTATATATGCAAAGTGCTGTTTAAATGTGCATTTGAAGTTTGGTTTCATGTTCTTCGGAATAAACTTCATTTTTAAAGAACAAGCCATCATTGAGAAGTACCACACATGGCTTCCATAGTCACCCAATCTCACAACTTCCAATCAGTTTTCCAAGGAAGCCTAGTAAATAATATTTTCTAGACCATGGGACCCACTTCATTTTCTGCATCCTGATAGTACTTTATTTATAAAAAAAAGGTAAATGCTCTATTTCTGGTCAACATTGAGTTTTTTTCCTTTTTAATAATTTTTTTTTTTTTTGCCCTGAATATGAAAGGAACACACGCTTGTGACATAACAACAGAAAAAGGAAAATAATAATCATCTAGAAGTAATCCCTGTTAAAATTCTGGTGTGTTTTTTAAAAACACAACTGAGATCTTCTTATAAGATATGCAATTTGCATCCTGCTTCTTTTTACTTAAGGTATTATAAACATTTTCAGAAACTGTCTTTCAATGATGCAGTTTGCATGACAGGAAATAACCAACTCCCCCTTGAGAAAAATTAAAGCAACCGGTGGCAGCCTCAAATCTGACTTAAATTTGTCACAATAGTGCTTCCATTTCCTTCTTGGGGACAGTTGACAAGTGTCCTCAGTTGTCACCACCACACCCTTCTCCTTCTTATCGAAGCATACAAGGTCAGGTGATGAACTGAGCAATTTGTCACTCAGCAGCATCTGACCCAACAGTAGGAATATTGAAAAACAGTTGAATAGTTGCAAAGCCTAGCATTTAGGTGTATAACTACAAATTTATAAGTAAGTTAAGTTATACAAACATTTGTTCAATGATACTGAAGCAGTTTCATAACAAAGAGGGAATTGTTTAAATGTACTATAAAAATAACAATTATAATGTAAGAAAAATATTTAATATAGTAATTGGCACTTAAAGGTACAATATGGCATACACGACTGCCTTTGAATATTAACATTCATACATATATATATAAAGACGAATTATAGTCCAGTATGGTAAAGAACTTGTGCTCTGGCATTGTATTTTTGAGGTTTGAATTTTGGCTAACAAGTTACTTCCTGGGAGAGTTGTTTCTCCTCTTTGAGCTTCAGTTTCCTGGTAGCTCAGATGGTAAAGAATCTGCCTACAATGCAGGAGACGTGGGTTGGGAAAATCCCCTGGAGAAGGGAATGGCTACCCACTTCAGTATACTTGCCTGAAGAATTAATTCCATGGACAGAGGAGCCTGGTGGGCTATAGTCCATGGGGTTGCAAAGAGTGGGACACGACTGAGTGACTAACACTTTCATTTTCACTTTTTCCTCATTTTAAATAGTAGTGCCTACTTCATAGGGATCTGTGGGGATTCAATGAGTCAACGTGCACAAAGCATGTAAAGCAGTATCTAGAATCTAAAGGTTCCACACATCTTAGCTATTATTACTGTTGATGATATTATCATTTGATAGGTGTATGGCATAACTGACCTAAGTCAGTGGTTTCCAGATACCCATGGAAGGGCCAGGTTTGCTGCACCAGATCACCTCAGCTTGTTTTGAGAATATACTATCTGGAGATTCAGGTTCAAGGTGTTTGCAGTTACAGTGTGATGGATACTTTCTTGAAGATGTGGTGGGAGCACAGAAGGAATAATTAGCTTCTTAGGAGGGCCAAAATAGTCTTCATAAAGGTCATAATACTGCATGAGGGCTTGGGCAGTGAATACAGACCCCCTCTCCCTATCCATAGGTTCCATATCCTTGGGTTCCACATCCATGGGTTCTGCATTCATGGATAAGGAGTGTGGATATTGTAAGGGATTTGAGCATTCGCTGATTTTGATATCCACGTGCGTGGGGCTCCTGAAACCAATCCTCTGTGGTCCCGAGGGACAAATGTAGATGTCTCCCAGGAGAGGAGGTGCCCAGGTATAGGGGTGCACTCAGCAGAGGCAGTAGATAGATCCAAAGTCTGACTACATTTATAGTGGACCTACTAGGAGCCAGATGGGCTACTGGACACATTGATTTCATGCACCTCTCACCTCGTCCCAGTGAGGCAGGTGTTACAATGTCCTTCCATTAAATAGTTTGGGAACCTTTCCCAGGCTCACAGAAGATGTAAGATTTAAACTCGGGTCTGACTTGAAAGTTCATTGTCTTTCCATCGGTCTCTTCTGTTGACCATGGTTCAGTGTGCATGGGGCTCTGGCGGGCAGCCATGGTAGACCCTACAAAGAAGCAGCCTGCAAGGGTGTGAAGACCTCTTATTTCTATGCTCACAGCAGCCCTCCTGTGCTTCTCGACCTTGGGGAGACTGCAGCCTTGGGGAGCCTTGCATGAGATGGCTCCAGCGCCAGCCGCCTGCTTCCTGGGCCGGGGATTAAGCAGCTCCCCGGTTAATGTTGTTGTGGTGGCCGTTGTTAGGTGCAGTGACTCTGGCCACCTTCCCTTGAGACTTTCCTCTGTAATTGCTGCCACTTTTCTCAGGCACGGGTTTCACTGCCCTCTCTCCTAAGGTTACTTATCAGTAATAAACCACCCAGGTGCCCCAAGGCAATTTAGTTTGCTAGTTAGAAAGAAAACAAGATCTTGATCTTGTGTGTTAACCCTGAGATCTCAGTTTGGAAACACACAAAAGATTTTAAGGATGGAAACACTATTTTCCCATATATGTAGTTCAACGGGGACCATGGTGAGTCTTTCAGAGCTTCTGAAACTCTGAGGGTAGACTGGTAATCAGAGGACATAACCCCTCATTTTGTTTACTAATGAAGTCACAAGAGATCGCCTGTGCCTGCTTCTGGGTAGGAGGTTGAATTTAATGTTATTTAACAAACAAGTCATTCTAGCTCAGTGACTCAGAGGGAAACTTCAGTCAAAAGAAACTTGACTTGCTCCTACTTCCCTCTATATTTTACTGTCTCCAGAAATCCAAAGACGCCACTTTACGCCAGAAATACTCCTGGTGGGTTAGGGTTTTACTCAAGGAAATGCTGCAGTAGAAAATTACCATTTCTCTGTGCTGTTTTCAGGTGAGTTAGCAAACCCTCTGGGTTCTGACACAAGGAGCCACGTTTGTACCAAAGAGAATCTGTGAGGGGAGGAAGGAGTGGGGGGGCGGGTATCTGAACCGAGGTGTCTAAACTGTTTCTCACAGAGGTAAAAAAATTGCTGGTGAAACTTCCTTCCTTGTGGGCTTTATCATTCACTGCTTTATGCTTTGCTAAATCAAGAATATTACAAATTGACACTCTAGGAGCATCTGAACAAAGTAGTTGATTTTGTGATGCCTGTTCTGGCCATATGGCTCATGGATGGATGGGATTCCCAAATGGAGCATCCAAGACAAGCCTCTCTCTCTTGCACTGCAGGCCCTTATTTCCAGCTTTGCACTGGATATTTCCACTTGGACTATTCTGCAAACAATGTGTCCCAACTGAGCTCACCATCTTTTCCCCATCACTGTCCACTTTCCTCACCAATGACTTCACCTCTGGTGTTTCAGATGACCAGACCAACCCCTGGAAGGCCTGGTCTTCAGTATCAGCACATTTTATCTCCTCTTCTTCATGTCATCTCTGGATTTATACCTTCATTTCTACTGCCGTCATCGTATGCCGCCTGACTATATTTCTTTTGATTCATTGGGACTGTTCCTCCTAAGATATGGATGTGAGTTAATTTCCTGAAACACTATTTTATCCATGTTTTTCTTACAATTCTCCAGCAATTCTCTTTCCTTAATGAATCAAGTTCAAATTCTTTATCTTTGGCATTCCAAGCCTTTTCATTTTCTCTAGTCAACACACTTTACTACTTTTGGGCCCTTCTTCCTACTCAATGACTTAATGTCTCCCATGTGTCAGTCCAGTTTCACCTCTAGGCAATTTCTGAACCAGCCAACACTCCACCTTATCATTTAGATTTCAGCCCAAGATCATAAAGCCCTCTTCTCCTGCTCAGGGCACGTCAGAAATCTTTGCCTTCTCTTGTCTCTGATTTACTGTCCATGTCAATTATTTGAGAACTAATTCATTTATGGCCTTGTATGGTCTTTGGTTTTATGTGTATTTGTCCTAGCCAATAGTAATGTTGTTGGGTCTTTGAGGGAAAAGGAATATCTAAACGTTTCTTTTAAACACTCAGAATCTTCAGCCCAGGGATGGATACTGTAGGTGCCACCCTGCCACCCCACAGTCCCTGTGGACTAGGAAGGAATTATTAAGATATCTGTGTTCAGTGAATCTGGCAGACTTTGGTCCATTGTCATCTGAGACAGGAGCTAGCTGTCATGTAAAAGGTGGTTTCAGCCCTGTGGTTACTGGTGTGGTTCAGGGCACCCTGGCCTCATGGCCTGTTTGGCAGAGTGAGTGTTTGCTGAAATAATGGATAATAGCCCAGAGGAAATACTGGGCTCATGGATTCAATTTTCTGTTTTTTATCACTCAGATAAAAAATAAATTTGTTAAAGGATGTTGGCCAGGTTAATAGAAGGCAAGGGCTATTTTCAGTTCTGGCTTTAGATGGTAAAAACTGTTCCTTTTTGAATATAGTTTTCCCCAGACAGTCAGGGATAGTGCATGGATCCTCCTTGAATACCTCATCCTCCAATAACATGTATATCCAGTTGAGTAGATTGGGTGACGACTCTTTCCTGGTTCCTTAGGTCCTGAAGCCCTAAACCCTGGCCTCCGTGTGCAGCCTTCCTTCACATCATTGTTGCTTCAGAGTTGCTCAGGTTTTAGATCCTCCAGAAAGCCTTCTCTCATTTCCCCAAACAGAGTTGATTCTTCCTTTCTCTCACTTCCCCAAAGTTTATTCCTCTCTCCTCAGAATCTTGTTTACATGGCGATCATGTCCAACTCTTTGCAACCCCGTGTACTGTAGCCCTCCAGGCTCCTCTGTCCATGGGATTTTCCAGGCAAGAATACTGGAGTGAGTTGCCATTTCCTTCTCTAGGGGATCTTCCCAACCCAAGGGTCGAATCCATGTCTCTTGAGTCTCCTGTATTGGCAGGCAGATTCTTTACCACTAAGCCACCTGGGAAGCTCACTTTTATTCAATACTCATGTATTATTATTAGATGTATTACATCATATCAAAATGTATTTGCTTATGTCTCTGAAAAAGGACTTCCTTGATAGCTCAGTTGGTAAAGAATCTGACTGCCTGGGTCAGGAAGATTCCCTAGAGAAGGGATAGGCTACCCATTCCAGTATTCTTGGGTTTCCCCTATGGCTCAGCTGGTAAAGAATCTGCCTGCAATATGGGAGGCCTGGGTTCGCTCCTTGGGTTGGGGAGATCCCCTGGAGAAGGGAAAGGCTACCCACTCCAGTATTCTGGCCTGGAGAAGTCCACGCAGTCCATGGGGTCGCAAAGAGTCAGACACAACTGAGCGACTTTCACTTTGATTTTCGTGTCTCTGTAAATTCTTTGAAGCCAGTGTCTACGTCTCCTGTATCTTTGTATCTTTGGTAGCTGGCACACTGCTTACCCGAGGAGGCAATCTACCAATGGCCAATGATGAATAGTGACAGGGAATGAGGGAAACAAGGCGGACACCATCAACTCTGCCTTCTGTGATGCAGTGGCATTTCGGTGGCTAACCATCTTCTGGGTCTGGCACTTCCGCATCTGAAGTGCTGGGAGCCTTCAGCCAGAAACCCTGAGTGCCCCTCATGGAGTATGTTCCAGGTGAGTCAGCAGGCACCACAACCACAACCAGTGCCTTGCCTTTCTTCCAGAGGAAGGCAAATATTGAACTTTGAAATTGTGGGGCGTTACCTTGGCACTGGAAAAATCTGAACTGGTCCCAGCTAGCGCCTTCCTACTCTGTTTGGAGAGCTCAGGGCTGGGGTTCGGGACTGGTGGGATATCATGCTCTGAGCATGACTTCTTTCAAATCACAGTAACACTTTTTTAAAGAATGTTTCTATTTTATTTTCTGTTTTTAATTTTTTTGGCTGCCATGTGGCATTTGGAATGACTGTTCCCTGACCAGGGATAGAACCTGTGCCCCCTGCAGTGGAAGCATGGAGTTTTAACCACTGGACTGCCAGGGAAGTTCCTATTTTTTGTTCTTTAAGTTTTTCTTTTATTTTTAGAAAATTGAGACATAACAACATAGAGCACTGTGTAAGTTTAAGGTGTACAACATGCTGATTTGATACCTTTATATATTACAATATGATTACTACCATAGTGATAGCTAACACTTCTATTCCTTCACCTAGTTATCATTTCTTTTTTGTGGCGATAAGAGGTAAGACCTACTCTCTTGGCAATTTTGACATATATCACACAGTATTGTTGGTTAAAATCACAATTGCATCTGTGCTTAGTCCTTTAGTCGTGTCTGACTCTTTGCAACCTGATGGACTGTGGCCCACCAGCCTCATCCGTTCATGGGATTCATGGGTAAAGAATCTGCACACCAATGCAGGAGACATAAGAGACGCAGGTTCCATCCTTGGGTCTGGAAGATCCCCTGGAGGAGGAAATGGCAACCTGCTCCAGTATTCTTGCCTGGAAAATCCCATGGACAGAGGAGCCTGGCAGTCTGTAGGGCATAGGGTCGCAAAGAGTTGGACACGACTGAGCAGGTATGTATGTATAGAGATCTCCCACAAGAACCTTCTGAATAGCACAGGGAACTATACTCTATATTTTGTAATAACCTCTAAGGGTAGAGAAGCCAAAGGAAAAATACATCTGCAGCTGAGTTGCTGGGCTGTGCCCCTGAAACTAACACATTGTAAATCAACTCTGCTGTGCCGTGGCTGAGTCGCTCAGCTGGGTCTCACTCTCTGCGACCCCATGGACTGCAGCCCGCCAGGCTCCTCTGTCCGTGGGATTCTCCAGGCAAGAACACTGGAGTGGGTTGCCCTGCTCTCCTCCAGGCGATCTTCCCAACCCAGGAATCGAACCCAGGAATCTGCATTGCAGGCAGATTCACGTTAAAAAAAAAAATGGGAAAAAACTTATCTTTCAGAAGTTTACTAAAAGGCTGTCACCATCTGCTAGGAATTCTCTCTTAGAAAATGGAATTTATAATCAAATTGCCCCCCCCCCCCCCACCGTCTTTTAGATGGGGATATCATTTAGCACCAGATTTGTAACATGCAGGGTGGCTTTTGGTTGATGGTCCTTATGTGAATGTATTTTATATTTCTGCAGGGTGTAATATGTTTAGATGGAAGATTCTGATAAAGCATGTGGGTCTCTCACTTATAAAGGTTAATATAAACATGTTTGCAAATATTCTATTTTGGAAATTATAATCAAAGGAAAATATTTTGGTAGCTCTACGAAAATTACCTCATGCTTCTACAGCTAAAATTGCCCTGAGTGGAGAGGCAGGTCAGGAGGAATAGAACTTTAAATATCAAGATTAACAAACTAACTGATAAGAAAAGCCAATTAGCCAATTAACCTACTACTGCACCGCCTCAGGGCTGGTCTGGAGCTCCAGGTACTCTGGCGACTGATAGCTAGTGTCCTAAAACCTCCAGCTGACGCTCCTTCTTCCCCTCCAGCTCCATAGTCACCGGCTTTCTATAGTCATAGTCATCTTTGCTTTCTATGTCACTTCCTTCGCTGAGCCCACATGGAAATCACATCATGTTGCTCTGAAATGGTTGCCACGGGAACATCTCCCCCTAGTTATTATCTACTCAGGCTCCTGATTATATTAAGTCAGGAGACAGAGATGCAACAGGGGTCGCAGCAGCCACCTGCTCTGCATAAAACTGTAATTGCTTCTGCTACGTTCACCTCTGTGGCCACCTGTCTCTCTGAACGCTCTTCTCTACATTCTCTCCTCTCTTGTTTTCCCCCAAACAAAGTCAGTAAATGAAATTAGTATGTCGGAAATCAGCCTGAGGATAATGTGAGAAATTACATTCCTTTCCCTCCTGCTTCCTTTCAGTCCTCTGTTTCAGAGCCACAAGTGGAATAAAAATCATTGTCACCCTTTTTCTCATTCCATTCTGTCCCTCCATACTTAGATGTTAAAGGAGTCTTTTTAAAAGCCTATGATTCCCGATTCGCACACAATGGTGCTGAAACCAGTTTCCTGCTACTGATCCAGAGAAGCTTCTGGAAATTCATACAGATGCCTCTTTTCTAGATGGTATAAAATATAAACAGGAAATGAAATTGGCTATTAACAAGTAATTTTATCTCACATGTCTATTGATCTGGGTGAATTTCTTTTATGAGGAGGATTTTCTGATCTTCATTCTCAGTTTGCAGGTAACATAGGAGGGGTGTTGGCTTGGAGTTCTCTTTTTGTGGGAAAAACCGTATAATCCATTGGCATTGTAATTTATTGTCCAAGTCTGGATATTATGATATTTGAAAGGTAGCATTATTAATAAGTATGCCTAGACAACAGGTACAAATTAGGGCTATTGCAGGCAAAGCAGGGTATATATTGTCACCTTATACATGGATGACAGGTACATGGTTACCATAGTTCTCTGCCCTCAAAGAATATGGGGAAAGGAGCACCTCTTGAAGAAGAACATTTGCGCATGTAGAAATTATAATTGTGGAGTTTAAAATCTGGATCAGCAAGAGAGTTTCACTTTGGCTTATCCTCCTACTGCATGTAAATTTGGTTAATTCTTAAAGTCATGGCACTGGGAATTGAAAAGAAGAAAATGTTGTTAACAAAGGAAAATAGACTGGATTGAATGTATCTATGGAGATATCATAAACTCCTTTACCTCAATTAAAAAATCTAACTTAAAGGTTGGTAACTTTTTTTTCTGTAAGGGGTCATATACTAAGTCTTTGGGACGTTGTGGATCACATGGTCTTTGTTAACCTGCTCTCCCATTGTAGGGTGAAAGCAACTGTAGACAACATGTAAGTGGATGGGCATGGCTGTATTCCAATAAAATCTTGTTGACAAAACAGGCAGGGTAGTGACACAGATTTGGTGCATTGGCTATTGTTTGCCCATCTCTGTTCTAGTTCTGTTTTAATACCTAGGAGCTGTGTTCTGATCGAAGGGCAGTTATTTTAGATAGGAGTTCTGATGTCTCCTGTCCTATTGTGACAGGTGGGGGTTGTGGCTAATGGGAGAAGTGCATGGATCTGACTACTTAGTGCATGCTTTTGCTTGTGCATGTTTCAGCCATTCAAGGCATAGCTGAGGTGGGTGGAAGAGGGTAAGCTGTCATGGACACGCTGGACAGGGAAGGGCAGCCGTGTGGTTCTCACAAAGTCTTGTAGGAGGAAGGCTGCAGGGATGCAGACGCAGGGAAGAGAGGTTATGGTGATACAGTTTTTCCTGTATTTTATTTTATTTTTTTAAAAGTTCTAGATGAGATTCTTGGGAGAGTTTACAGAACTGAAGGCACTTGAGGAAAATGGGTCTGTGCCTATTCTTAGAAAAATTGACTCAAAATTAAGGTAAATTACATTAAAAAATCACTTGAATTTGGTACTTATGGTGTAGAATTGGAATCGACAGGTAAGACAAAGTTTTTGGAGGAAGTCCCAAAATATTCTTAGGGGTTTATTTTACATTTTTTAATAAGGTTATATTTAAAATGTTTCCCTTTAGGTGGAAAGCAGACACTAACAGCTCAGGCAAACCACAACATGGACAAGGATGAGATCAAAGAAAATTAAGTAGATTCTTTGCTATAAGGCAGTAGGGGATAGGACACATATATCTTATGTGACTCTGTATGACACAGATATCCACACATCTGCTGCTACTGAGTGACAAGCTGCTTCTGTTGTAGCCTAAGGAAACTGTGGAGAGTGACCACAGTCATGTCATTGGTTCTAGACAATGGAATGGGTAGTATCACAAATAAGAAAAAGTCTCAGAGGGTTTCAGCTCTATCTGAGCTCCTCAGTTAAATGAAGAGGATGATTGACATTTATAATTATTTAATATCTTTTTGAGGAGACCCTTCATTCAGTAAGTTGACAGGAGTTGCTAAAAGGTCAACAACTATCAAGAGAATATCATTTAGGATCTTGTAGTCTATGTAGGGATGAGGTTTTTTTGTATCTAGGAAAAAAATTGAGACAGCTTATGAAACGAAGTACAGCAAAGGCATTGCCTTAGCATATGTTACTGATAAAGAGACATGAGTGAAAGGGTTATCAGAGTGGCGTGCAGACAGAGGAGAAAGGGAATTATAAGATGGATGGCCAACACTGTCACTCAGTGGGTGGGAGGTCATGAGCAACAGGCAAGGTGAAATGGGGATGGAGGACAGAGAGCAACCTGGGTCAGGGAAAGGAGGCTAGGGTTGGGGCTAGGTGCCAGAAAGTTCCTGGAGGATCTGCAGCAGAGGGATGACAGGAAAGCACCGGGTTACAGATGATCTATTATATTGTGAATAATATAACAATGAAATATTATCTACATTAACTTTCTCTTGAAATATTTTCTACATTCCAATTTTTTTCAGCTTAAAAAGTAAAACAATATATTGAAAAATCCAAGTGTTACAGAAGCCTAAGATGTAGACAGTTAAATATTCCATAGTTCCACCTGCAAAGATAACCATTCTTAGCAGTTGAGGTTGCTCATTAATACTAGGATAAATAAATTTTAAAAAAGAGTTTATCATTTGGAACCTTGGAATTATAGGGGGAAATGTCTCCTATTTTCCTAATTTGTTCATGCTGTATATTAGAACCCATGACATAACATCTCATTTACTATTGAAAAGAGGTTTTTTGGTTATTTTCTGCCTCTAACCTTCAGAATGTGGTGCTGTTGAGGGTCCTGGTCTACATGGGACAGTAAATTAGGCCCTTGCTCATCCCCATACTCCTTGGTGAAGCCATATGGCTGGGACCTGGAAACCCATAGAGGTTAGAGGCTGTCTCAAGGGGTAACTTCCATGGGTAGCTGGAACAACGCATTCAGGGTTATAAGGAGGGGTTAAGAGACACTGTCGGCTTCCCTGGTGGCTGAGCAGTAAAGAATCTGCCTGCCAAAGCAGAAGATGTGAGTTTGATCCCTGGGTCAGGAAGATCCCTTGGAGGAGGAAATGGCAACCCACTCCAGTATTCTTGGCTGGGAAATCCCATGAGCAGAGGAGCCTGCATACTACAGTCCACAGGGTTGCAAAGAGTCAGACACAACAGTGACTAAACAACAACAACAGCAATAAGAGACACTGTTGGAGCTCCTCACAGGCTGTGACCAAAACTGCATTAGTCTAGTGACTCAGATTCTAGCCTCTAAAATGCAATTTTGGGGGAATGGGTGAGGGGGGTTGTCTCTAGTATGAAAAGAGTTACTCCAAATCTCTGTCTCTGAAAGAACTGCAAAGACAGATATTGCACACTGATATGGGAGGTGAATAAGCCAGGAGAAATACACTCATGTCCATCCTTCATTGATCTTGGGAGGATCTAAGGATCAGAAATAGCAAGTTCCAGTTTCTTCTAGTAATTTTCAGGGGTCAAGATAAATCAAATTACATCTTGAGTTAAACTTGTTTATGCCAAAGAAAAGTAATACTTTGTGGGTACAACCCAGCACTTTGAAATTTATGGATGGGAAGTGATATGAGAACCAAATACTGAAAACCTTGGAGTAAGTTGTGAAATATACTCATTTTTCTTCATTCCCTACCCCCAAGTCCCAAGTGAAGGATGATGGTAATAAAAGACATGAAACCTGGAATGGTGACTGTTACTGGTTTGGGTTTCCAGAGGAACCTGAGTTTAAGAGAATTATGAACCAGAGGTTGAGCAAATCTCCAAAAGAGGAATAAAATAGAAAGTGGGACGGTAGCAATAAATGAACTTCTTAAGTAGTCATAATGGCGGAAGCAGCAGCAAGTAGAGACTGAAATGACTTTGCCATGGTGAAGAGTTCTACCAGGAGTGCAAGAACAGACCTCAGAGACTTAGATTAGATAAAGAAGGGAAATAAGATAATGTATGGTTACTAAGGGCAGTGGTAGAATAGGTTTCCTTGTGGAGTTTTAAAAATAAAATAGAATCTCATCTGGTCTAGTCCTGGCTGAAGGTGGAGAGAAAGTCCTGGATAGTGGAGGGAATTGTTTCCTTGTATAGGGCTTCACAGTTTGGAAGATTTACATTTTTCAAGCTGACATGACTTCATTGGACACCCCACTGCCGCCCAAGCTCTGAGAGGTAGGGCTGGGCTGAATGACTTCACTACGAAGGAAATCTAAAGACCAAGGGTTAATTTGCAATTGGGAGGGGAGACACAGAGGAAGGAAGGCAGACCTCCGAGGGTTTTGAAGTTCAGAGGGAAGTGAGAATTTTATTTTATTTAATTTTTTAAAGGAAACGTTTGTTCCTTTCCAGGTACACTTGATTACTCACTGTTAAGGAGGCGGAAGTCGATGAATGGGTAGGAGCCGCGGCGTTCAGCAGGAACCCCCGTCTGACCCCTCAGTCGTACATCTCCTAGAAAACAAAATCCAAACAAACGTTTGAAAACGTTGCCAAGTGTATTCACTTTTCCTCTGTAAATTCTCTTACCCACTTATGTCACTGGAACCAACACCAAATATCAGGAGAAAAACGATTCCATCCACTTTAAGAGAGTGCTATGGGATATTTAATGAATGCTGAGCGTAATGGACTTGGCAATATTCTAACCAGTGAAGCAGCATGCCTTTATATCTGTCTGGAAGATAGGTCTGTGAACATTTTGGTAATTTACAAAGTTCCCGTAGTTTTTTTTATTCTTCCTATTGCCATAAAGATGAAGCATCTTAATCTGGAGGACAAATAGCATGCTGGGATTAGAGCTTTTATTCGAATTGGAAGTTTTAATTACCCACAGTTCTGTTTCTCTTGGTCCAGCACAGGTGTTTGTTTTTCCTCTGACTGGCATCCACCTTCTTTGCTTCTCAGGTTGTATCATTTGACCTGCCTTAGAATCTGCCAGGGCCCATCTAGCTCCTAGTACTTTAGACACTCAGTGTGTAAAGTTTCGAGTGTTAAATTGCTTCAGTAGCATCCGACTCTTTGCGACTGCCTGGACTGCAGCCCACCAAGCTTCTTTGTCCATGGGATTCTCCATGCAGGAATACTGGAATGGGTTGCCCTGCCCTCCGCCAGGGGATCTTCCTGACCCAGGGATTGAACCCATGTCTCTTATGTCTCCTGCATTGGCAGACAGGTCCTTTACCCCTAGCGCCACCTTCGCGGGTGCTAAAAGTTTCTAGTACTTATTCACTTGTTGTTGTTCAGTCACTAAGTCGTGTCTGACTCTTTGTGACTCCAAGGACTGTAGCCCACCAGGCTCCTCTGTCCTTCACTCTCTCTCAGACTTTCTCGAATTCATGTCCATTGAGTCAGTGATGCTATCTAACCATCTCATCCTCTGTCGTCCCCTTCTCCTCCTGCCTTCAGTCTTTCCCAGCATCAGGGTCTTTTCCAGTGAGTCAACTCTTCACATCACGTGGCCAAAGTATTGGAGCTTCAGCTTCAGCAACATTAGAACAAGGTAGACCTTGGATAAACTTAGCTCAGACACTTGCTACTTGTGTGATATTGGAAACTTTATTTCTCTGAGCCTCAGTTGCCTCACTTCAAGGTGCATTGGTTGGAGAATCTAAAATTATACTTGCTGCCTGCAAATAAATGCTGGTTTTACTTCCTTCTACACACCTGCAAAGCTGGGATCATATTTTGTGTTCTGCATTTCTCCATAGTGCTTTGTGTGTTGTCTGGTATTTAGCTGACTCTAAGTGAATGTCTTCTATTGACTAGAATAGATATAAAGACCAAATCTACCAATTAGTACATATAACATGAACTCAGAGGAGAGGTAAAAACACATGAGACCCAATATATTTCTGAAAGATTTGAACTGGGGAAGGTTTCAGTTCCAGGAGTAATGGGTCCACTTCCATAAACCACTCTTTCCCAGACATGAGGTGGCACCAGGGCCTCCACCTATGAGTGGAGAAGAGGAACAGTCTTCTCTCCTTAACTCCTGGAGTTTACCAGGGCCTGGGTGAGATCTCCATCAGTTATAATTCATGTGACTGACTGTTTAAAATATTCCTCACAGATGGGCCTTGTATATACATGGGCTTATGAATTGCAAGCTGTGAGCCCTTGGGCAATTCTTGCTTTGAATTTTATATTTATGCTTTACTTAATGGTTTGTATAATCTGATGTTGTAGTGCCATATTGATATTAAAGAATGTTACAATTTACAGAATACAGAAAAGTGGGAGGAGGAGGGAAAGGATGGAAAAGTACATTTCAAAATATGAATATAATGAATATAATCTGGCATTAAACAAGAGAATGCTAGCATCTGATAAGTTCATTGGGGTGGATGGTCAATAGTTATAGGAAAGCCACTGGCAAAACATGAAGAGTTTTTCTCTCCTTGGGTTGTCTTCAACATCTTTATGTTTATAACTCTCTAAAGAGTTTACAAAACACTTTCATAGACATTATAGTGCATTTATTTTCTTGTTTCTCTCTTTGGATCTTCACAATAGCCTTGTAAGGAGAACCACTATTATTCCTCTTACTTCATAGGTGAGAAAACAAAGGCTCAGAAAAGAGGGTGAAGGACTGCTATTTCACCCTACTGGTCTCAGCTCAGGTCTCAGGCCCCTTAAAGGCATTTAGTAGACTGAATTTATTTATTTTTAAACTTCATTATTCTTTATTGAAATATTGTTGTTTTACAATATCATACTAGTTTCAGGTGTATAGTATAGTGATTCAGTGTTTTTAATAGATTATATTCTTTCAAATGTTGTTATAGGATGATGGCAATAATTCCCAGTGCTATACAATATATCCTTGTTCCTTCTCTATTTTATACATAGCACTTTGTTTCTCTTAATCACATACCCATATCTTGCCCCCTCCTCTTCTTATTCCTCTCTGGTAACCACTAATTTGTTTTTTGTGTCTGTGAGTCTTTCTTTTGCTATATATATTCATTTGTTAATTTTTAGATTCCACACATAAGTCATATCAAATGTTTTTGTGGTTTTCTGTTTGACTAATTTCACTGAGCATAATATTCTCTAGGTCCATCCACGTTGTTGCAGTGGCAGAATTTCATTCTTTTTTATGACTGAGTAATGTTTCACTGTGTATATATACTGTATCTTCTTTATCCATTTGTCTATTGACTTTGACTGCCTGAATTTATGGTGCTTTAAGCTTACAATTAGCAGGGTTAGTCCTTAAATCTAGGTTGTTCAGCTTCATAGGCAAAGATCTCTCCTCGATACCATTGATTTTTAGCCCTATGAAGTGTACACACCTGGTTTCTAAAGTTAAAAAAGTCATAGACCCCCATGTTAAAATGATACAACAAATTCAGCACTGCATTTAAATGAATTTATATTTTATGAGCGACAGTAAGAGACACACACTTGAAAACCTATGCAGAAGTGAGACTGTCTTCATTTGGTGGAAAGCTGGCTGGGCTTGTGGATTTGTTTACCTACTATGTCATCCTTTTGGGCTTTTCCTATGGGTTTCAGGCTCATTATTCAGAATTCACTTCTTCACTAGTATTTTCTTCTCAGTTTTACCAAACAGTTCTTCCTAGTTTTGTAGTTCTGATGTTATTATTTTCCCAGAAAATTTCTAATATCAGTATGGGTTTTAAAGCCTCTGCCAGAGTTTATTCCATTTGTCCATCTGAAAGTCTAAGGCAGAGATGACCCATTATTCTGTAAGACTTTAGATTTAGAGAAACTGTGAGGAGACAGCACCAGGTGGCAGAGTGTGTAAAAAGGGGATGATAAGCTAGGATCAGGAAACTCCTGTTACCGAGAGGATTAGCATTTTGCCATTTTGGGTGACCTTGGGCTAATCAATAACCACTTCGAGGTCCAATTTTTTAATATTTAAATTTGTATTATGTAGCATTTTTCCACACCTCACAGGACTTTTGTGAGGAAATTATCAAGTGCCTGAAAAATAGCATGTTAACGTTATTGAATAACGATAATAGTTAACGCTATTGAATACTTATGCTGTGCTGAGCATTTTACATGCATTGTCTCATATTACCTACCCAACAACTCATCGAAGAAGCTATTAATATTATTATTATACCATTCACCAATGAGGAAACTGAGGCCAAATTTGATATTTTGTCTGTGCTCAGAGCTAGTGAGTGGAGAGTTTGTGCTTAAACTCAGAACTGGCTCCAAACCCCATGTTCTTAATCAACCATCCTTCTATAGTATCAGGATAAAAAACTTATATAAAGAGTTAAGCATTAACTTCTTATTGCATAATGTATGTTCTGATTGTTTTTGCCCATAAACCAAGTATATATTCATCATGATTCCTGGAAACTAAATACCAGGGAATCCAGCCCCTTGATGAATTTGAGATTCAATCAGATAGATGTTTATTCAAATAGCACTTCAGTGGAAATGGACTGTATGAATAAGACAACCAAATCCTGCTCTGGATCAACAACACATCTATTATTTTAAAGTAAGAAATGGAAGGCAATTATTAAAAATATTATTCAGCAGAACTCAGATGACCTGGCAACTAATTTACTCAAGCTCTTTGGCCTGGAGAATTCCACGGACTGTATAGTCCATGAAGTCGCAGAGTCAGACATGACTGAGCCACTTTCATATTCTTTCTTTCTTTCTTAAGATAATTTTTTTTATGATGCAATACCACTTCTGAGAAAAAAAGACAAATAACAGTGAAACACGTTGATAGCAAAGATACCCAAACAAATCAACAGCAACAACAAGAAGCTACAGAACACATACTTGAAAGATTCTGTTAAATGGTTATTCTGGCTGTAACTACAATTACAACCTGGGAAGCAGATACTCATAAACCTAACGGCTATTAGGTGTAATAGATCATTGCTTTAAAATAAGGATATCCTGCAACTTTACTATATTCATTGATTAGCTCTAGTAATTTTCTGGAAGAGTCTTTAGGGTTTTCTATGTAGAGGATCATGTCATCTGCAAACAGTGAGAGTTTCACTTCTTCTTTTCCTATCTGGATTCCTTTTACTTCTTTTTCTGCTCTGCAATGTTCATCGCAGCACTGTTTATAATAGCCAGGACATGGAAGCAACCTAGATGCCCATCAGCAGACGAATGGATAAGGAAGCTGTGGTACATATACACCATGGAATATTACTCAGCCATTAAAAAGAATTCATTTGAATCAGTCCTAATGAGATGGATGAAACTGGAGCCCATTATACAGAGTGAAGTAAGCCAGAAAGATAAAGAACATTACAGCATACTAACACATATATATGGAATTTAGAAAGATGGTAATGATAACCCTATATGCAAAACAGAAAAAGAGACACAGAAATACAGGACAGACTTTTGAACTCTGTGGGAGAAGGTGAGGGTGGGATGTTTCGAAAGAACAGCATGTATATTATCTACGGTGAAACAGATCACCAGCCCAGGTGGGATGCATGAGACAAGTGCTCGGGCCTATGTATGACAAAACCCACTGAAATGTTGTGAAGTAATTAGCCTCCAACTAATAAAAAATAAATAAATAAATAAATAAATAAAATAAAATAAAATAAGGATAAAATCCTGTTAAAAATACTAAGAGTCAGGATGACTGTAAGTTGGCTAACAATGCATTTCAGGAATTTTCCAACATGAAAAGTTAAATACAAACCAAAGAGGTATCTTGAGGGTTTTATTGAAGCAAAGCTTGAATGGGGTAAAATGAATGTTCTCAGTATAATTTCTTATATAGAAAGGTCTTGCTCCTTCTCCTGCTTTCAGGAGCCCCTTCTGATATTAAATTGCTTCAATATGTTCTTGGGAAGAGAGAAATGATTCAGTGACAATGGTCCCTGGAGGAGCAGAGGCCACTGGTCGGAGGAACAGGTCGAGTGGTGTCCTGCTGCATTGCTTTTACTGGCCCATAGTCTCAAGCAATTATCTATTTACCTAAGGCCTTATATCCAAGCTAAACAATTATTTTAACTATTCATGAGACTCTTGTTTAACTGAAGCAACTTTTTTTTTTCTTTTGGCAAACGAAAGGTGCTGTGGAAGCAGTGGAGGAAGCGTTGACAGCTCGGAGTCGTGTCCTCGGTCTGTTCTTATTGTGTTCCAAAATGAAACAAACAGCAGGGGAATTCTTATTTTGAAAGGGCTGCTTCTCTTTTGCCCCTTCAGGCTGAAAACATAACATGTCGTCCTCGGGTATTTAAAGCTGCCAACATGGGCAAGGAGCTGAGACAGCTACTTACCCTCCCAGGGGACGTGGTTCCGGGATGGACCTCTTGCCCACTTGGCTTCCCAGGCTGTCTCTGTTTAATAAAAGCTTGGGAGGGAGCAGACATTATGTGGCCTCTTATGTAACTGGGAAAGAGGGTGGAGACTCTGACAGCGATGACAACTTACAGTGGCTGAAACACGGGCCACATGACGAGAACCAGACTCCGGCCCCAGTCTTGGTGTCAAGGTCATCTCAGGGTGGGGAAAACAGGTAGGAAAGTCACAGCGCAGTAGCTACTGTGCTCTTATTGCATCTAAGATGAATGAAAAAGATCATGAGCCTGGCTGCAGGAACCCAGGACAGATGTTTATAGGGCATCGCAATGAACGAGGAAGATGAGATGGTGGTAGGGTCCGAAAGATGCTCTTGAGCAGCCCAAACACAGCAGGAGAGAAGATGCGCTCATGCAAGGTATTCCTCTGAACTTCCTTAGATATTTCTAACTCATGTCACTGCTGCCCACTTGCCAAACAAAGGCAGAGAGAACCCAGATCCACGAATCTCACACCAGCACTTCAACAGGCTGCACCGCCTCAGCCCTGGTGACTACTCTCAATTAGCAAAGTGAATTATTGCTCCTAAGACATCGATTTAGCCAAACAGAGGAGAAAGGTTGTGCAATTTAATCACTCCACAGATTGATGGGATGCGACAGGCAGCCAGTGTAAAGTCAGGCAGAGAGGACTGTTCTGAGGACTGTGGGCTCACGGGAGATCCAAGGTGGCTGATGAGACCCAAGATTCCCTCCCAGAGGTTTTATCTTCTGCTTCACTTTCTTGAGTGAGGCTGTCTGTTGCTCAGAACCTGTCCAGTGATCTGTTGCACTAATTGTGCATTTCTGGGCTACTGCTGAGGGAGCTTTGTGTGTAGGAAAGAGAGGGACCAGGAGTTAGTTGTCCAGAAACCATGCTTTTGGCACAAGGAACAATATAAAGTTTTCTTTGCGTGTGAAAAAAAAGTTATTTCTCTCTTCTCTTCTAAGAAACTTCGAACTTCATGTCAAAATCAGACAAAGGGGAATTTCACCAAGTTAGAGTCAATATTCTATTGCCTAACTGTATTACCCTGCAACTTTAGTTTAGAATTATTAAATATTTTGTGACAAATGAACATTTTGGGGCTTAAATGGTGTGAAAATGAATATACAAATAGCAGTGTTTTTATGTTCTAGCATGGGTATGGTATGTTTTAACTCAGACTAGTATTTTTCAGCTTCACGGTTTTACAGAGGGAAAATGAGGGGAAAAGTTACAATCTCTAGGAATACAGGAGACTAATACAAAGGGATATTGAACAAGAAGCAGCAGGAATGCCTTAAGAGAATTCCAAGAAGCTGCTAAAAAAAAAAAAGCCTGAAAAGAACACAAAAAGCATGTATTCTCTCAAAGATTGAAAAGAAGGGGAATAATCTGAGGAATCATTTTAGGGAATCCATGATCTGGATCTGCCTTAAGTAATGAAAACACTAGTGCAAGCATGCACATTATTCACTTATTTCTGGGATCATGCTCTTTATCTTCAGAATGTCACCAAAGTAAATTTTGTTGCTTTTTAATAAATGTATAACATACGCTCACAATGCCTGATACATCACAGGCTCTCAAAAAACCCTAGTAACTATTATCATCATTTTGTTACTGTTCTGAGATTCCTGTGTCCTCCCCCATAATAGCAGGTATTATTTAGGAGAATTGTAAAGTCAGGAACTGTTTTAAGGACGGTACATGTAGGAACTGGTTTAGTCCTCATAACATCCGCCTGAGGCAGGTGTGTGTAACATCCCCATTGTGCCAAGGAATACAGAGTTTGTAAGTCAACTGAATTGGGATCAGAAGCCATTTGGCCTCAGAAGTCCTTGCTCTCTAACCCACCACTGTGCAGAGGCAGTGTCTCCAACCCCCACAACAACGACCAGTCGGTTCATTGATGATGTTATTCATGGCTTCCTTGATCCTTCCGGGTGTGTTTCTCCTCTCTCTGCTGGGCAGGTCAGGGTTAATGGAAGTTAGTATCAAGGCTGTGTCCTGAATGAAAGCTGAATCCTGATGCTTCATGCCAGTAGTACAAGCCCAGGACAAACAGTGGAGCCTCAGATTTTAACATGAGATGCACGTGTCCCCAGTGATGCAGGTTAGACCACACGGAGTCTAGATGCCACCGGAGAGCCAGGTATCTTGTAGGGTGGTAGAACTTTCGGTTCAGTGTTAGAACAAAGGGGCCAATTCTAGAGTAGGCTCTGAGAAGACCTTAGATTAATTCAGTTTATTTCAATAAATATGCATGTAAAACATTATACAGTGTTGGAAAATACGTGGGGAGAAGGAAAACTAAAGGTAGAGAAGATGTTATGTTGGCTTTCAGATAATTAATAGTCTAATAGAAGAGATTCATAGAAACGAGTAAATATGTAAGCCAGAAGGAATCTAACTTTTAGCGAGACTGGGATATTTGGGTTTGGATCCCACTCTCAGAAGTGTCGTGAGGTTTTATGATTTTATATGGAGAAATAACTTGGATATCTCTGGGTCTAAAATGACTTCATAGTAATCCTGTAAAAATGTGTCAGTTAGTAGAACTGAAAGAGAATTAGTTGATGTCCAATTTGAAAATTTAATATAATTTTACATTTAAAAGAACTTCATATTTTAGAACAGTGATTGAAGCTGTGATTTAGACTTTCATACCAGGTCTTCAGTAAGCAAATTTCTGTGGGTACAGGCAAATAATTTAAATTAGAAACATTATTTTCAGGAACCTCCTGTCAATAGGAGGCGATGTCCTTCATATCTAATGTGTGTTAGCTTTCTGGAAAAAAAATTACAGCAGGAGAGGTTGGGGAAAAGGAAGAGGAGGAGGAGGAGAGAGAGGAGGCCTCAAAGAAAATGGACACAGGGAGGGACTGAATCCTGGGGCTGAGGGAGAAGAAGGTATCAAAGATGATTTGTAGATTTCTGTCTTGCATGACTGGATGGTTGGTTGTATCAATCACAGATAAAGGAAGTTCTCAAAGAGGAGTCATTCATGTCCTTCATTTGATAAATGATATTTATAAGATGTGATATTTTTGGCAGGTAATACAATGGTGAAGAATCTTGGGAAGAATCTTGGCCTTATGAAGTTTGCAATCTATTAGAGGGGACATTACAGAACAATTATGCATAAATGTAAAGTTGCAACTTTGGGTAGTGGAACAAAGAGGAGATATACTGATGTTAAGAGTAATGAACTTCCCTTTGTTAGGGAGGTTGTTATGAGCCTCCTTGAGGAGGTGACATTTGTTTGGAGATCTGAAGAATGAACAGTAGTTAATTTAAGGTGAACACATGTCCCGATTTGCTCTGGAGAATCTTGATTTAGGCCTGTGGTCTTGCCTGCTATATTTAGTAATATCGCCCCTTTCACATTCAAAAGTATCCTGATTAGCTCACACATTACATGATTGCCCTGAGTGCAGCAATCCAGGCAGACAGGCCTGTGGGTCTAAAAGTGTATTGCAGGAGGATGGCATATCTGAGCTCCTGTAACAAGGCCTAGCATATTCCAGAAATAACAAAGTGGATGTGGTGGGTCACAGGCAAAATGAGGTTGGAGAGGTGTCAGGGCTTTGCAGGACAGGTTGAGGAGTTTAACCTTATTCCAAGAGAATTAGGAAGTGAGAGGACAATTTTAAGGGGAAGATGATGTAATCAGATTTTCATGTTGAAAAAAAACAATTTTGGGTGAATAACAGAGACGGATTGGAAGGGGCAAGAACAACTAGTTAGGAGATCATCGTAGTAGTTCAGTTGAGGAGAATGGTGACTTGGAGTACAGTAGTGGTCCTGGAAGAGAAGTGAATAGATTTTAGAGTGTGTAGTAGGGAGAACTGCCTGGCAGGTCTGGGCGAGAGGGAAGTATTAAAGATAGTGCATAGATTTCTGGCTTTCGTACTGGATGATTCATGTGCTAACCACAGAAAAGGGGAATTTTAAAAGGACCAGATTTGGGAGAAGTTCATGTGATCAACTTTGGCTCCTCTGAGTTTAAGTATTCCTGGGATTTCAAAGCAAAACTGTCAAGTAGGCAGTATGGGTCTAGACCCACAGGGAATGTCTGGGATGGAGATATAAATTTATACATCAAATAAAACTATGGACATGTATACACATGTCCAGGAAATGAAGTGATGAGTGAATAAGGCTTGGCATGCAGGTTTAAGTAACCCTAACATTTAGTGTCTTGCTGGAGGAGGGGTCTATAAAGGAGAAGAGAGAGCCATAAAGGTGGGAAGAAATCCAGAAGCTCACTTTGTCTTGGAAGAGAGTAATTCAAGAGAGAGGGAATGGTTTTCAGAGAGATCTTGCTGAAGGTGTAAGTGAAATGATGGTTGAAAAAAGTCCATTGAATTTAGCTGAGTGACAGTAGTGTGAAATAGCAGCAGAGTCCTTTGGACATCACCTGGATTTGGGAAACTGAGAAGATTTTATTAAGAAGCCAATATTTAGATGATCTTAAATGATAAGTAAAAATTTGAAAAGTAGCACTTTATAGTGTTGGCTTGCAGTTGATCCAATTATGATCATTGAAATGAAGGGAAGAGATTTTTAAGAAAAAATCATGCTGAACTTAAGAACAGTGGTCATTCTTAAGATTGATATTAATATCAAAATATAATTTGAAAATTGCACAGAGGACAAGATAGCTCTGGTCACGAATATGCCTGCAAATTTTTGCAAAATTTAGTGACACCCTATCACTTCTCATACCTAAATACACTTTGAGAAAGAAAAAGTCTCATGGAAATTAATGCCAAGAAAAGCATTCATTGGAAAGAAAAGGATGGGTATGTTAATGAGAAGAAACGTAATTAATAAGATAAAATACCATGTCCCAATACTGCTGAATAATTTCTTGTTTTCTTGAACTTTGAATAATTTGAGAGAAGCCTTTCAATGTATTGTTTGTTTTCATGTGCTTCTGAACTTCCTGATTCTGGCCGGGAACAAGGACAAACCTGCCAAAATACTGCAAGAGGAGATGTTGCTGATCACGGGCAGGAAATACTCAAAGTCCCATGAGATGGCCTGTTCTTAGGAGACTTCCACACCAAGTCTGCTGACCTCAGAAGGACCATCAGGCCACCACGCTCACTGCTGGAGCCTGCTCAGGCCCAGGAGGTGTTTGGGAATTCTTCATTCCAGGCATCTCTGCCATCATGGCACTTGGGATTCTTTTAAGCTCCAAGTGTTGTTCATTTTTTGTTTTTGAGAAGGGAAACAGATGGCAAAAACTGGACTCAGTTGGGAAATGGCTGAATCCATTATATTATATCCATGTGATAGGATGTTGTTTGTCTATCAAAACCAGTCACTTACATTTCCACAGTAATGTGCTGGTTTCAATCACTAAGCCGTGTCTGACTCTTTGCAGCTCCATGGACGGCAGTATTCAGGTTTCCCTGTCCTTCACTGTTCCCCAGAGTTTGCTCAAACTCATGTCCACTGAGTCAGTGATACAATCTAACCATCTCATCCTCTATCACCCCCTTTTCCTTTTGCCTTCAATGTCTCCTAGCAACAGGGTCCTTTTCAGTGTCTATAGTAATAACTAACATTTATTGAGTGTTTAGTATGTGCTAAGTACTTTTCATGAATTAACTCATTTCATCCTCTTAAGACCCCCCCCCCACCTTAGATTAATACTGTTGTCTATGTCATACCTGAGACACAGAGGTGTTAAATTACTTTTCCAAGATGACATAGTCAGTAAGCATGAAGGCAGATTTGCAACCAGGATGACTGATTCCAGTGGTAAAATCCCTGTTCAAATATGTCTTGATCTGAAGTGAGAGCCATGTTATATTGTTAAAGGAGGATGGGTATTATATAGTATTGGAAAGCTGTATCACAAGGAAGAAGTCAATAATATGAGAAGCCATTTACTACCTCTATGACCTAGGTAAGTATCAGCCATTCTGAGCTTCATTTAATCTGTTTCATTAAGTAGGGATAACAATCTGACTTGTGTATCTCATAGAAGGTGGAATCAAATCACATGGATAAAAGTGGTTTGTCAATAATGTTTTATTATTAAGAATATTTTTATTTTTATATTGTTATATAAACATTAAATATATTACATATAATATAAATTCTCTATTTTTGTCTTATGCTTTATATATTGTATAAAATTATTGATATTGCTATAAAAATCTAGGTCATTGGTAAGATAAATTCAAACTAAGGAGCATTATTCTTGATATGTAATTAAGTGTGAATTAAATCACTTAAGTGTGCTATAATCAAATGTGCTTGTGAAACAGAGTTCTAGTAAAGTTAAACTTTTAAAAGTGCAATGTTATGGGCTAAATCGTGCCCCCCCATTTATATACTGGGCTTTCCTGGTGGCTCAGACAGTAAAGAATCTGCCAGCAATACAGGAGCCCTGGGTTCGATCCCTGGGTCAGGAAGATCCCCTGGAGAAGGGAATGGCTACCCACTCCAGTATACTCCAGCCTGGAGAATTCCATGGACAGAGGAGACTGATGGGCCATAGTCCATGCGGTTTCGAACAGTCAGACTGAGAGGCTCACACTTTTCACTTTCACACTCATGTATTGAGTTTGTAATTCCCTAGTACCTCTGAGTATGACTGAATTGCCAGATAGACCTTTTAAAGGAGTGATTAGGTTAAAATGAAGCCATTATGGTGGGCTCTAATCCAATCTGACTGGTGTTTTTATAAAAAGAGGACATTTGCACACACAGGGAGACATCAGCTTTACGTGAGCACAGAGGAAAGGCCATGTGGGGACACAGCAAGAAGGCGGCCATCTGAAAGCCAAGGGAGAAGACTCAGAAGAAATCCTGTTGCTATCTTGACCCTGGACTAACCTCTAGAACTGTGAGGAGATAGATTTCTGATATTTAAGACACTCAGTCTATGGTATTTTGCTAGGCAGAGAAACTGCTTCTAGTGGCAAAGAAGATGCATCAGAATGAGGGGTTCAATGGCCCCAGCTTATCAGAGGCTTCCCATATGTCTCCATTCCAATTTTCAGGATCCCATTCCTTTCCAATCAATGCCCTCACTTTAGTAGGAGATACACTCCAGTGTTGGGAATTCAATTGTTTTGTAATTCAGCCACTAGCAGGATGAGATTCTGGGCTTGGTTTTCAGGAATCTCAGCTTTGCAGCTACAGGAAATGAGTCTTTTTCAGGGCAGACATAGAAGCTTTCAGGTCATTTATACAGAACTTGAGCTGGAAATTCGAATCCTTTAGGTCATTCTTTTCTTTTCCCACTTTGTCCAGCAACATTAGGAGTAAACAGCCAATCTCATTGTATTTGTTAGTTTGAAAAAAAAAATTGAAGGGATTATATATGTGGGTACCCAGAAACTTGTCTCTTAAAGGTATTTGGTTAGGAGTATCCAGTGTTGATATTTGGCATAGAACTATCGCCATATCACACCACTTGGACTCATCAGTGCTCCCGTTATTAATGAAAATAATTAGCATCTTTAATCAAACCAGACAGCCAATCCCAGACAGCCTAGACCAATTCAGAAAACCCATCTGTAAGATTCTATTCCTCTTGAACCACTCTGGGTACCAAAATCTATACTAGTCAGGGTTTTGTTTTTCTGAACAACCCTAACTATTACATGTGTATTACATTTTCAGATCCTTCAAATTATTGATCTTCATTATGAATATCCAAGAAGGTGGGTTCACATAGCATTTCCCAAACACCTTTGTCCATAAAACATGTTTTTCAAGTATATGTATCTAATACTTAGGTCAAAATCTCAGCACTGGAAGGAGCTTAGAGGTCCCCTTGCACCCTTCTCTGGTACCATCACTCTTTGTATTCTTGTCCTGTATGATTAAGTCTGCATGTCTGGTACTAATTGCTTTTTGGGGTTTAGACCAACTGAATATTTATTCATTTATTTTTCAAATATGTTTTGAATGCCAACTATGTGCCAGGTCTTGTTCTAGACTCTAAGCATACGGCAGTGAACAAAATAGAACATGCCTGCTCAGATTTGAGAGAGGCAAGACAGACAATAGAGAAAATCAACAAGGAATTGCAGATAGGAACCTCATGGGAGTGCAATGGGGTAAAATAAAGCAGGAAAGGGGACTTCTGGGTGGCCTGGTGGGGGTGGGGCTGCAGATTAAATAGAGGAGAGTCTGGGAAGGCCCGGCTGGGGTCACTTGGAACAAAGACTTGAATGAAATGAGGGAGGAGCCACGGGATCATCTGGGAGAAGCAGTTCAGGCTCAGGGGACAGCAAGGACAGGATACAAGGAACACGCTTGATTTATTCTAGAAGGAGCAAGGAGGCTAGTACACCGGAGCAGAGAGTGTGGGAGGAGGTAAGGGCAGAGAGGTGACACGTGGGCAGGGCTGGGCAAGGAAGGGACCAGGAGTTGAGCGACTCAGAACAGAGACACAACAAGGTTTTGAAGAGAGAGTGACATGATTTGGCCAATGGTTTTCAGAGGATGGTGCTGGCTGCTCTGCTGGCAATAGACAGTTGGGGAGCTTTATACATTCGATAGATCCCCAGACTAATGTTCTGTCTTTTCCTATAACCTAGGTCCTGTCTTGTGTCCTAGTCATGACAAGTCCAGTCAGCCACCAAATCCTGTTACTGTGCGCTGTCCCCCACCCCCCAGAGGTGGTCTTATCACTTAGTCGGGTAGAAGCTCTATTCAAGCCAGTGTATGCAGGGCCTTCTCTAGAAAAGGAGGCTAAGGCAAAATATACCTTCTCCTGGCTTCATGGAGAAGGCAGAAGAATTGGTCAAGTCACATGGTTCTGTGGCTACTTCATTTGTACAAATTGCCATCAATTTTATAAGTACGTAAGAAACCAGTATTTTATCATCTGTAAATTTAATTAGACTGGTCCTAGAAGGATATATCGGAGAAGGCAATGGCACCCCACTCCAGTACTCTTGCCTGGAAAATCCCATGGACGGAGGAGCATGTTAGGCTGCAGTCCATAGGGTCGCAAAGAGTCGGACACGACTGAGTGACTTCACTTTCACTTTTCACTTTCATGCATTGGAGAAGGAAATGGCAACCCACTCCTGTGTTCTTGCCTGGAGAATCCCAGGGACGGGGGAGCCTGGTGGGCTGCCGTCTATGGGGTCACACAGAGTCGGACACGACTGAAGTGACTTAGCAGCAGCAGCAGCAGCAGAAGGATATATAGAAAGACCTTACAGGACTTCCCTGGTGGCCCAATGGTTAAGAATCTGCCTGCCAATGCAGGGGACTAGGGATTACTCCCTGGTCTAGGGAGATTCCACATGCCAAGGGGCAACAAAGCTCATGTGCCACAACTACTGAGTCCACATGCTACAACTACTGAAGCCTGCATGCCCTGAAACAAGTGAGGAGCCACTGCAATGAGAGGCCCCCACACTGCAACTGGAGAGCAGCCCCCACTTACCACAAATAAAGAAAGCATGAGAACAGCAACAAGACCTAGTGTAGCCAAAAACTAAACAAACAAATAAATAGATAAAAATTTAAAAAGAAAGACCTTTCAGTATATTGACTTGAAATAAGAACTATTTAAGAAGCAGATAAAATATAAAACTCCAGAAACATTAGCGCTTATAGAGAGTTCTTGAAACCTGAACTTCTGTGCCTGGACAGTCCTCGCGTCAGGGTTGATTGAAACATACATTAATTTACCCATTCGGAACTCTGTTCCCTGGCCTGTTTACAGAGCCATCACAACTACCCTTGGCGACTAAGCTGAAGTGGAGTTACTTCACAAACAGAGACCATTCGATTTTTTGAACCAAATAATACTCAGACAACTTTTGCCTTTTTCCAGTTTCCTGACACTTTCCCATTCTCCATATTTCCACCAGGAATACTGACAGGGATTTAACAAATCTGTTTGCAAATAGTTGGGATTATAATTCACTAGACCCAGAAACTTGAATTTTTCGCAAAATGGCCTTTGTTTTTGTTTGTTATTTGTTTTTTACTTTCTTGGACTTCCATTCCAACCGTCTATACTGACCTTGTTTAAAACAAAACTATACCTTTTCTGCTTTGAGTTCATTCTTTTTGACAAAGAGAAAGAAAAAAAGGGTGTTGATATTTTACTGCTCTCTCTCACTCTGCTCCTGTTTTTCACATTTTTCTGCTTTTGTGGGCCATAGGCTGATCCTTCTCCATCCTTGTACTTTAAAGAGCAGGTTAGTAAATCCTTTAAAAAGTTCTTTCTCTTTGGTTTGCATCATACATTTCTGTTTGCCTTTCATTAGATGAAATTTCCTCTGTCTTTTGTGCATGTTATGAATATTTTTTAAAACATTTGAACTCATCAGAGAACTTTTCATATACCATTACTGACTTCTCTAGGTAAACTTCTCTATTCTTGCTTACCGAGACAATTTGTGATCTCAACATAAAGTGATTTCTATGTTCTGTTTCTTTTTTTTCTTTTGCCATAACACACATCTTGAGGGGTCTCAGTTCCCTGACCAGGGATTGAATCCCAGGCCCCAGCAGTGAAAGCCTGGAATCCTAACCACTAGGTCATTGGGAAATTCCCTGATTTCTATGTTTCTTACCTACAAACCCAGAAGTCCAAGAATATATCTTAGCCATCACTGGGAAAATGATACCTGAATTAAATGAATAAATATATAGTCTAATAAGCTTGTATTTTATTTTTTTTGTCCTTATCAAGTCTTACAGCCTTTGAGAATCTATTTTGATGGTGATATACATCTTACTTTATGAAATTAAAGTTAACAATGCCCAGAATTTCTTTCATTACATCATTTTCCTCTTGTGACAATTAAACCCAGAGAAACAGTTCTTCATGTCCAAACACAATTATGTGATTTTAATCTGTTTGAATTTGAGAACTGGAACTAAAAAACGGATCCAAATATATGAAATCATTCTTTTGGAGATGATAAATAAATAAACAATAATATTTGTTTTCAATCAGTGTTCACTGACTGCCAATTGTAAGTTTATTGTACTCATGTATGATCATATTAGGAATTACTTGGTGAGCAATATAATATAATGTTTCACTCAAGTGACACCAGGGGACAATTCCTTCAGTATTAACTTCTTAGTTTTCCATATTTGATGTGCTGCTGCTTATGGCTTTTATCTTGTATAATTATAACTGATGGATTTTTATGCAGTGTAGAATTTCTTCTGCACCGAGTAAAGCTTGGTGCTCTGTGTTGGTTCTCATTTTAGACACTCAAGATTCTATGTTGAGTGTCTCTATGTATTTCTCCAGGACCTCCCAACTTTTTCCCTTCATAATACACAGAAAATAACATTTGATTCCCACTGGGTTAAATGTATCTGGTTGCTCAAGTTGAGAGCCTTTAGTACTTGGATCTTGGATGACCCAGGTTTCCTTGGCTACCCCACTGACTGAGGGTGATCAACATCTCATCACGCTGGAAACCCATTAACAGCACATGAGTTGGAGAACTCTGATCTGTACAATTAAGATAACGTTACCTGGATACAATCCTCAGAGTAGCCTTTATGTTTGATTTATTAGAATATATGCTTCTTGAGGTCAACAGACTTCACAGAATCATGGGATCAATCTTTAGAGACCCTTACTATTCATCAGCAGGGGTTGGGGAGGGTGAGATATGGGTCACGGAAAATTGGAGTAGAAAGAGTGGACTGTCATTTAAAGCAAGTGTTTTATTTCTCTGGACTGACATGGCCATGACCTAGAATAAGATAAGCTCTTACTTTCCTTTAACTTTCTAGTAATATGATTCAGCAGGATACTTAAAATTTCTTTTGCCATTATATTTTGAGAATATGTGGTCAGAATTTTCCCCCTTCTTCCCAGGATGGGAGGGAAAAAGAAATTTGACTAACATTCTACTCTGCTTCACAACCATCTAAGATCAGTTGTTTTTAATCACATTTTCTGATTTAATTGGTCTGAGGTGCACAGGTGTTTTTTTTTTTTTTTTTTTTTTTTTTTTTACAGAGTTTCCTCAGTGACTCCAATGGGAAGACATGGATATGAACTACTGATGAGTAAGTAGCCCAGTTTGTAACTGAGCACATATGTGAAAGGACACACCTCCTAAAGGGTATGTTTGAGGCAAAAGCAAACAGTACAGGAAGCAAGCAAATATTTACACTGAATAATAAGTATCATCTCTGGAAGTTTCTGAGTTGTGTCTCATGGGATTTGGGCACTTCAGTTGGGGAAATGGATTATTACTGCTCTGGTGAACTGGGAGAGGTTTTGTGGAAGAAATGAACTTATGGAACATTTTCAAAGAAAAAGGTAGTGAAAATCTGGAGTATGAGTTCAAAGACGAGGGGAAAAATTGCCAGAGCAGCAAATGGAGAAATAGACGGAGAAATGGTTCACTTGGTGAAAGAAAATTTTCAGGCAGTGGGTACCAGAGAAATGGGGAAGACTCTTGGCCTTCAGACGAGAAGCTCAGTAACTGAGCAACAATCAGAGTGATCTGCAGGTGGCCGGGATCAGATTAGAATGGTAACTGGCACATTTTTTCTTGGACTGGGCAATCAGAGCTGAGAAAGGACTTCATCAACAATAATCTTTACTCACACTCAAGGAAAAACTACAACAAAATAATAGAGCATTGACATTGACATTGAAGTCGCTCAGTCATGTCCGACTCTTTGTAACCCCATGGACTGTAGCCTACCAGGCTCCTCCATCCATGGAATTCTCCAGGCAAGAGTACTGGAGTGGGTTGCCATTTCCTTCTCCAATAATAAAGCATACTACCATGGAAAATATTTACTGACAAGATTAAGAGCACAATAAGGTACAGGTATATTTCATATTATATAGTATACATGTGTGCATGAGAGCTAAGTTGCTTCATTTATGTTCGACTCTTTGTGACCCTATGGACCATAGCCTGCCAGGGTCCTCTGTCCATGGGATTCTCCAGACAAAAATACTGGTGTGGGTTGCCATGCCCTCCTCCAAGGGATCTTCCTGACCAGAGCTCGAGCCCACGTCTCCTGCAGCTCCTGAATTGCAGGTGGGTTCTGTATTGCTGAACCCCTGGGGAAGCCCTTATATGGCATAAGGAAGTCACAATTAAACTGGAAGTAAAATACAGGTAGCAATCCAAAGCCTAATTTTATAATATAGCATCTGTGAAGCCATCTTATATCTACAATTCCTTCAACTAGAAGCACAAATTCTCCAAATTCCAAACTTTTAGCAACATTTTATTACCAGCTTTAAGGAGGATTTATTTCTGAATCTTTTCTAGAATTTTCAGGTAGCTTCTTTTTTTAAACCTTGATGCTCCACACATGTTCAGCTTTTCTCATAGCTAGTGGATGACCCCATGCTACCCTGCCAATGGAAGGATATTATTTCTGAGGGTACAAAATGAACAACCATTTCTGGGTTTTCAAGGTTAATGTTGATATAGCACTCTTTGGGTTAGTTTAAAAATCTCATCTGGTGCCTTGGAGTATCTCAGAGGGCCTACACAATCATTGGTAATCACTGTGTACATCACTAAGAAGACAGTTTGGCAAGATGGACGGTTCCAGGGGGATTATAAGCCTATGATTGGGCAGGATATTTGTAACTTCTATCAAATAGCCTTCAAAGTGCCTTTTGAGCACTAGAGATAGAAAATAAGGAAGAGAAAAAAGGCACACACAAAGAAGTAAATGTTTGGAATGTTATTGTCCAAGGGTGTGAGTTCTGCTTAATGTGACAAATATATGTCATAAATTAAACATGTCCCAAAACTATTCTGTTATTTTATTTTATTCAAGCGCATTTTCTCCCACTTGGGAATATGCCCTATATAAAAATGCATAAAATATTCACTTTGGCAAATCTACTTCCATTCATTTCTTGTTTTTCGGCATTCGGAAAATCTACAACGGTGTCAATATAACATTCTGATTATGTTTTTCAACTTCCCCATTCATTTACTTGGCTTTATACAAAAATAATATTCAAAAGATGGCCCCAAAGAAAATACGCTGGGTACCAGGGTCATCAAGTGAACAATTGCATCTTTCTCTGAGAAGGGAGCCGGGGAAATGGACCAAATTGCAGGAGGTAGAATCACATGTTTGTAGTCTTCTCTTTTCTCCATTTTTAATAGCATGGAACCATTTATTTATTGACTGCTTGAAATAAATTCAAATAGAAGAACTTTGTAAAGGCTGCAGTCTCTGGTAAGACCTACCTGGTGCCAATCTTTTTTGTTATTTATGAGAGGGCCTCAGAGAACTTGAATGTCTACTCTTTTCATCCAAGAGTTTGTGTTGTTGTCAGCTAAAGCACTTTTGTCTGGAAAAGATGCTGGACGATAATTCACAAGCTCACCACTCTCCTAGGACTGAATTGGGACCCCATCAAACCTCACACTTAAGTGGGTTTCAAATGTGGTTAGAAAATGAGGCACCCATGTTCTCTGAAGAGTAATTCACTGTTTCTAAGTGAGCAAGAATATTTCATAGCTCCCTCTGTTTTGTTTCCTGTGGGTAGGTGGGAAAAGAGGGCAGGCTGTGAGGTCAGGGTCCTGAGGAGAAAAAATTCCATCCCTGAGGATTTCCATTCCCTTGGCTTTTCTTTTTCCAATTTTCAAATTACCTTAGATTTTAAAATAATGGCTTTATTAAAATATAATTTACATATCCCAGAAACCACCCATTTAAAGTATACATTCAGTAGTTTTTAGTACATTCACAGATGTGTGCAACCATCATGACAGTCAACTTCGGAGCATTTTCGTCACCTCAGAAAGAAACCCTGTACCTTTCAGTTATCATCCTCTTTGTCCACAATCCCTACCTCCTTGGTCTTGAGCAGCCACTAATCTACTTTCTGACTCCATAGAATTCCCTGTTCTGGACATTTCATAGAAATGGAATCATATAATATGTGGCCTTTCATTCACTTGGCTTGTAATCTCATTTTGTCTTATGACATTTGCAGTCATGTTGTTTTGCACTGTTATGCTTTGAAAACTTTTCACGTGTCCCTAACTTTTCTCCTCATGACATTTATGACTCTCTGAGTCAGAGACACTCAGCCAAGACAGCACACCAATTAGTGTTTGTGAATTTTTGAACCAACTTCTCTTGTTTTCTTTCCTAATACAAGGAGAAGTTCTCTGCAATATGTCTCTAAAGAAAGTCACTCTGCTTCACTCCCACATTATGAAGCAGTCTTTTCTTGCTCCTCTCCAGTATAAGACATGATAGTACATATATAGTATATGTGATGACATGCTAAAAACCCAGGTCTGCATCTCCGGCATTGAGCTTCCACTACACCTATCTCTGTCTGCTCCTACCTCTATTCTGTCTGATTTTCAGGGTATGCTCTCACAGCGTGTTGTTTGGTTTGAAGCTATCCTGGTAAAAGAAATCAATAACACTGAACTTCAAGTCTTGTGGGTACTGATGTGCTGGCAATGGAATGGATCACTCCACAGAATTGCTACTGATTGTCCACTCTCCCCTATGTGGTTCAGAGAAAAGACTGTCTCCCACCAGGGTTGATTTGTCAAAACCATGGAAAGTATAATCACTTTGCTTATTTATTTAAATTTCTGAGATAGTTCTAAGAGCAAAACATTTACCAATTTCAGTTGTTGAATATAACTTCACTTGATGCACATCTACACTGCATTACAATCTAAACAAGAACATGAGAACAAATTGCCCTCAACATAGGAATATGCGTATGTATATATTTCTCAAAGGCACATATGTATATACAAGGATTCTATTTTACCTCCCTTTTGAAGAAGACTAAGCTATTTAGTTAAGAAATTTTGCATGCCTTAGACATACTGAAATGGAGGGACATGAAGTTTTCATTTTCTAATGGTTAATCTCAATTCAGTTAAAACTTTTGGATCTCAAAGAACTGCTCATGTACAGCCAGAGTGAAAGTTAATTAGGCCTCATTTTTACAAACTTGACTTAAATTTCAAGTCAAGAAAATTGGAGGGGAAATATCTCCTGATAAATAAATTTAAAGGAAAATGTATTTTCCCCTCTCTGCTTGGAGGTAAAAAAATTCTTTCTTAGGGAAATTTTGAAGTACTTTTTTTCTTTTGGATAGCAAATCCTCTGGTTCCCAGTGAGAGAGCATGAAGAAATGGATTGATTCACGTGGGCCTGTGCATTAGTCATCCACTGAAGTTGGCTTGTATTTGTTTATGTCTGTACCATTCATCAACCAAAGATGACCAGCCAGATTATAATCAACATTACATCATACAGTTGGGACTCCCCTGGCAATCCAGTGGTTATGACTTTGCCTTTCAATGTATGGGTGTGGGTTCGATCCCTGGTCAGAATCTAAGATCCCACATGCCTTGTGGCCAAAAAACCAAAACATAAAACAGAAGCAGTGTTATAAAAAATTCGATAAAGACTTTAAAAATGGTCCACATCAAAAAAATTCTTAGAAAAATAAACCCTGCAATTATTTGTTATAACAACATAAAATGAAAGAGAAAGATGTTGCCCTCTTCAATAGCCTCCCTTTCTCATTCTGACCTATGAAAGGAGAATGGGTGGTAAAGAAAGGACCCAAGGAACTGCAGATATAATTCTGATACACAGAAATGACAGGCAGGACTTCCCTGGTGGTACAGTGGTTAAGAATCTGCCTGCTAATGCAGGGACATGGGTTTGATCCCTGGTCTGGGAAGATGCCACATGCCTTGGGGCAACTAAGCCTGTGCATAGCAATAAAGACCCAGTGCAGCCATAAATAAATAAAATAACTCAACTGAAAAAAAAAAAAAAGAGTCATTGCCTTCTTTAAAAAAAAAATGACAGGGCACCTTTCTAGTTGGCATGGGAAGGTGCTTTTTCCCCCAGAACCTCGCCCAGGTTTCCTGCAGTTTGGGTGGTGATTGGCACATTCTTGTGCCAATGGGAATAACGGCTGGCTTCTCAGTAGTCTTCCAAAGCAACTGCCCCATATACCTTGGCGCTGTTCGCGTATAGCTTTAGTTGCTGACATTCTCAGACTGTTGCTGAACATCTCTAATAACAATACTTTACATTTTACACTTCTTCTCCTGAGTAAAATGTCTGCATTCTTCAATCCTTAGTCAAAGAAGATACAGTGAAAGATCACCCTAGGATAAAAGGCATGCTCATAGTCAGGGTGGTGTTAAGGTTTCTGTAAATTGTTGTGGTCAGAAAAAAAGAAAATGGCTTTTTATATATACTAATGTTGTGACACATGCTTTTTGGAAAAGTTTCAATTTGAGGCCAAAGTAGCATAAAAAAAGGGTAGGGGGGTGGGATGAACTGGGATTTTATTTGGGATTTTATATATATATAAATATATTGTGTCTGTGTGTTCATGTTTAGTTGTTCAGTTGTGTCTAACTCTCTTCAACCCCATGGACTGTAGCCCATCAGGGTCTTCTGTCCATGGGATTCTTCAGGCAAGAGTACGGGAGCGGGTAGCCAGTCCCTTCTCCAGGGGATTCTTCCCGACCCAGGAATCCTGGGTCTCCAGCATTGCAAGTGGATACTTCATTGTCTGAGCCACCAGGGAAGCCTGGTGCGTGTGTGTATATACTATCATGTATAAAATAGATACTGATGAGAACCTACTGAATAGCACAGGGAACTCAATATTCTGTTGTGCTTCAATGGGAAGGAAAAACCTAAAAAAGAGGTGATATAAGTATATGTAAAGCTGACTCACTTCGTTGTACTGCAGAAACTAATACAACATTGCAAAACAACAATACTCCAAAAAAATTAATAAAAAGGTAAAATTAAATAAAAAGAGTGAAGGAAAAAAGCAGAAGTATATGGGAACATTTAGAAGTCATCAAGAAATGAATTAGAATACTGAAAGGATAAGTTACATCTAGACAGGGAAGGGAATAGAGCATAAGAAGAGATGCAAGACAAGTCCAGACTATTGAGTGGTGCAGAGTACTCGAATATTCTCCAAGCCCAGGACTTACAAGTTCAGTTACCAGATTTACAATCCAAACAGAGAAAGCAGAATAATGGGGAAAAGTCTCTCCTGACAAAGACACATCATGGTGGGGCCTGTTGGAAAGGGCTGCAGGAGAACGATCCGTAGGACAAATATTAAAAATACGTCTGTAAGAAAGAAGCAATCATAGCCTAGCAGGGGATTGGAAAACTTGGCCGATAAAGCAACACCATGAGGGTATTTGGGGCAAACATTCTGTGGATAATAATCCAAAAAAACCCACAAAGTTCAGAGTTTAATAATCACCTGCAGGTGACATGAATTCTAAAATGCTGCTGAGTCCACAGTGTGGTCTCTGCCACTCAATCACACTCTGTCATCTCCGTGTAACCCAGCGAGGCAGAGAACAGTGAAATCAGGGATTAAAGTGGGCACAGACACGTGGTAAATACGACACCTAACATTCACTTCTCAGTTGCATGGGGAGCTATTCTGGAAAATGGGTGAGAGCTTCATAAATTCCTTTTACTTTTAATATTGAAAGTAAGAAGTCCCTTCTTTCCACTATTTTGCCTCAACTCATTGCCTTTAGCCTTGCACCCCCAGGATAACCAGCATCCTACTGATGAAAGATAAGATTCCCATATCTGCATGGGGAGGTTAGCAGTCCAGCAGCAAGAGTCAGCCAGGCAGGAGCCCTTTCTCTGAACCCCGTACATTACAAAAACAAGACCAACAGGGCTATCAGCTCAGAAGGTTTTGCCTTCGCTTTTCACAAATCTCCATAAATTTCAGAACAGACTAATACCAGGACAGCACTTTTGGCATCAGTATGCAAAGTCAAGACACAAAAAAGAATTTCCTGACGCATTCTCTATGTGTAGTTTCTACGAAAAGAATAATTCTTTTTATTCTGCTGCTTCTGAGAAGTGAATAATGTGTCAGGAAAAAGTGATAGATCTATTTTTCTTTTCCTGTTTCAGAGCTGGGAAGTGAAGTCAGACTGTGACATCAAAGGCTCCCCAACAAAAAGGGTCTGTATCACTGGTACATCAGTTACCGCTCTAAGACCCTCTGAAATGTCTCTAATACAATAATGGATTTTTGAAAGGATTTATTGTCAGGCTTAACTAGGGTGGGAAAAGGCTGGAATGGTCATCTCCAGGATGTGCCCTGCCCACTGCACCCGGCTCTCCTGCAAGTGCCAGAACCAAGCCATAGTGCCCAGCCATCAGCTGGCCTGGAGCTAAGACCCAGAAGGGAATGGAGGGTGGAGAGAAACCATGGTGGTGATGGGTGTTTTGGAGAGAAAAAGAGGCTATGGAGAATTTATGGAGTGTTTTTTCCACTCCTTGAAATGAAATGAAATTGGTGTCCCCTTCCCCCAAATTATGTGGAACCAGTGTTATTCCTAGGTTTTGACTGACTAAAGCACAACAAAAAATTCTCCCTAAAGAGAGAACATAGATACTTGCACATTTTGGATGTCTGGTCTACAAAAAGATTCCCTAATCCAGTTGAAATACAATAGATTTCATACGTATGAGGCAGTGTTTGGCAACTGGCTTTTACACCTAATACTTACAGAACATAGATACATGCACATTTTGTAGCCCTGGTCTACAAAAAGATTCCCTAATCCAGTTGAAATACAATAGATTTCATACGTATGAGGCAGTGTCTGGCAATTGGCTTTTACACCTAATACTTACAGGACACTTTATATTTACAAAATGTTCCAAAACCACCTTTATTAGCTAAGCCATAATTAACCCTTCTGGTAGAGACTACTGGTGTCTATCTTAGATATCAGAAACATGAAACTACCCCCAGCTATAAAGCACACTAATCATTGAGTCAATAGTATTAATCTTTCAGGTTGTGAAATTTCCTTCTTGTTCTTTCTTTCCCTTCTTGGAGATATCTCTAGAGTTCAGCTTGAAAGCATATTTCTGGTACAGTTCTCTAGACATTTTGTATAAAAGTGGATTTCAATCCACATTACATACTTTCCCAAGGTAGCAATTGATTTGAGATAGCATAGATTTGGTCAGTAAAAGCTTCTGTGTCAGAAAAAGTCACTCCACTTCATTGAAAGTGGAAGTGTTAGCTGCTCTTTCGTGTCTGACTCTTTGTGACCCCATGGACTGTAGCCCACTAGACTCCTCTGTCCATGGATTTCTCTAGGCAAGAATACTGAAGTGGGTAGCCATTCCCTTCTCCAGGGGCTCTTCCTGACCCAGGGATGGAACTCGAGTCTCCTGCACTGGCAGATGGATTCTTTACCATCTGAGCCACCAGGGACCACTTCATTGAGGTTCATCTAACTTTTAAACGAACTGGGATATTTGGGTTGACCCTCTTCCTCAGAGGGTTGTGAGGCTTCATGACTTTATATAAATAAATAACTTGAAGATTTATGGATTGGGGTGATTTCCTAGAGACTCTATAAAATGTCCCAGTTAGTAGTATTGAAGCAGGAATATTTTAATGTTTAATTTTTAAGTCAAATAAAATTGTACATAGAAAAGTCCTTCACCTTAAGAACTATGATTGAAGGTGTGATTCAGAGTCACACCAGGTTTCCAGTAAGCAAGTTTTTATGAGCATAGGCAAATAATTTAAACTCACAAATACTATTTTCAGAAACCACTTGATATGTCTCCTGCATCTGATGAGTTTATGGCTGTCTGAAAACAAAAATCAGATAGAGTAAGGGAGCTGAGGAAGAGAGGGAAAGAGAGAGGAAGAGGGCAAGAAGGGAGGCATAGGAGGAGGAGGGGAAGGCGGTGATGAGGCTCCAAAGAAAATGGTTCGTGAAGGAGAGCCAGTCCTAATCCAGCTGTTCCAAGCCAACCAAAGCATCTGGTTTCTTTAATTTAGTACACTTCATACTAAAAGGCCAGCTTGTTTACACTGTATATTTTGAGTTATTTAAACTCTCTCTTCCAAACCATTGGGTTTGCAGCTTCAGGGGAGGCTTTTCAAATGTGGCTGGAAAGGATTCCCACATCAATATCACATGGCATGAATGATATGGAAAGAAAAAATTAAGGACATTCTAAGAGTAGTCAGCATGCCATTTCAGACTATTTTATTAGGATTTTTCTGAGAGGACTGAAAATGTCCTCAAGTCAGCCTCTATAGCATGCAAATGAGGCGATGTTCTCTGTACAGGTGGGCACATATGCAAGTGGGTAAGTATATGCCCCAGGCGTAAGGGGTATCTCTCTATTGGTTATCCTCTTCCAGAAATACTATTTACATTTAAATTAAAACACAAGCTGAAAATGCACAAAAGTATTAAAATCCGAGAAGATCCTATTTGGAACCCTCTGGAAAGACAGGGTTCAGTCCTTGATCCTTGGTTTCTTCACAGAACTTCTCTCATCATTGACAGGGCTTTAGTTTTTTTCCCTTGCAAGTAGGGATGGCCCAACAGCATCCTCCACCCAAACTCTAGTCCCAAATTTTTAATCATTTCAAAACACTTCCGCTTGGGGGCCCCACTATCACCTCGATGTCCAAGACAGAACTCAGCATTGTACCTACACAAGTCCTTCCTCAGTTTTGTATTTATGTAATTGATGCCATCCTTCTCCTGGTCAAAGAGCTGGGAACCTGGGAGCTAATTTCAGCTACTTTGTCTCACTGCACGGAGACCCCTCGTCAAAGAAGCTAAGCCCTGTTATCATTTGCTTTATAATATTCTTAAAATTTGTCCCTTCTTTCCACTCCCATTGCTCTCTCTTCACTTGATACCCAAACTCTTCAATGATTTGCTGCTTGATTTTCCTATATGTGAGACTGAAAAATATACATTTGAAGGCAAAAACCAGAAAAACTTCGGAATATCATGAGTAAACAGAAGGAGCTTAACTCTGCCTAGAAGCAACCCACAATTTGAAACCATTCACAAGAAAACGAATTCATAGCGAGGCACTTGGCCAACCATTACATTCACAATGCTCCCATGAGACAGGTTCTTACCCATTTATCTTTTTTGTGGTCCAGGCTGACAGCATCACTGGCCCTGAGCTGATCATTACAGCCCTTCCACTGTCTGGCAATATTTGGCAAATCTCACCACTTTCTCCAGGTTTATTGATCTTTGATTTTTAAACTCAGATAGAATAGATGTTCAGACAAAGGAACGCTTGCTCTCATTTCTCAAGTCTCTCCAGCTGGGACTGTTTGACCTCATCAAGAGCCGTAACTGCAGTAACTTATGGACCAATAGCAACAGCAATGCCCAAGGGGAAATACAGCTGATAAACAGAAGGCAAGAGCTAGGTGGTGAGGGGTTGGCCATAAACACTTAAGGCCTCAGTGTGACACCTTTGTGGCCTGTGTAATTCCCATTGACGTCAATTCCATGTTATGGATACTTTAGGACCACAAGAAAGAACCTTACATTGCTTCACGAATTAAGAGTTACTCAAAGCTCAGAGTGTAATCCTTAGACCAGCAATATTGGCAGTAAGTATAAAGTTGCTAGGAATGCAAATTCATGGACCTTACACAGATTGACCTTCTGAATCATAATGCCTGGGATTAAGGCTCAGGAAATTGGTTTTACACATTCTTCACCTGATTCTTATTCATGCTATAGTTTGAGGAACACTGTGCCTTCCATACATGATGATAATAACTAGTTATTAGCAAACAATCAAATAAGTATGCAAATAAAAATGAGATAAAGAGCTATTTGAATAGGTCTGTTTTCTCTTGTATTTACAACGCTTAGAACGGAATAAATCTCAGTAAACACTGTTGATTAAATGACTTAAAAGATTTCATATAGGTAGATGCCAAAGTTTAAAATATTCCATATAGCAAACAATGTCTTAGATTTCTTTGCTTGTTGGTTTTGAAAGTCACTGAAGTCTAGAAAACAGAACACTAATCTGAGAGGCAAGGTTTTCGAGGATAATGACAATCAGTTGTGATGTGCACAGAACATCGCAAATGTGCTCGTCCTCTGTCTCATGCCTTAAGAATGTTTTGTCTATTTCACATTTCAAGGTAGATGGTCTGATAATAATTACCCCACTCTCAAAGCAAACCTTAAGACTGTTTTCTGGTCACTCGATTATCCTTGAAACCATTCTGGCTCCCTTCCATTTGTCCAACTGGTTATCAGATCCTGAAAATTTTATCTCCTAATATTTATTGAAATCATATCAGTGGGCACTTTGTAGACCATCACCATTTCCTTAGTTTAAGCATTAATTTCTCTTTTGAGGCACTGCAGCCATCATTTACTTGGCATGTGCCTCTCTCTCTTCTCATATGTGCCCTCCTTCAGTCCAGCCCTTACGGACACACCACATGAATCTCTCTGAAGTTGTGAGTTTCTCTTGTCATTGCCATGTTTAGAAACCTTCAAGGACTTTGTATCACCTTCAGGATGAAAGACAGACTTTTCATCATCTGACCCTGCCCAATCTCCAGCCTTATTGTCTGCCCAATGTACTGTGCCAACCTCACCCATTTACCCACCCATCTGCAAACATTATGCCTTTCTCCGTTTTCACTATGCTGGGCTATTCCTTCCCACCTTCATAGTTTGGCTAGTTCATAGCTATCCTTTAAGACTCAGTTCAAGTGTCCCCTCTTAGAGGAAGCTGTCTTGGACCCTAGCCCCCATCACCCTTTTTCAATGGATGCCTCTTCTCTGTGCAGTATTCCTTCTCAGCATTCATCACCCCTTGCCTCTCTTTTTCCTTTAGAGCTTCCTAAGGGCAGGAACCGTTTCTTATTGATGTTTGTAAAATTGACACTTGGTTCTTTCCTTCATGCACAGCAACTGATCCATAAATATTCGTTAAGCATAGGAATGAACAAATTAATAAGTAAAGACAAAGGCTTCTCCTTAGGATAGAAAGTTGAGAAAAACCTCCATGTCACAGAGCATCCACTGAATACAAATGGCTCAGAAGCAGAGGGAAGACCATTCACGTCAAATGAGAAATGACTCAAAGTCTTCCTACTGACCACAAACTGGACCATTTGGGGAACCTAGAGAAATGGAAAATCTCTTTTCATGCTACTATTTTCTTCTCCTATTTCCATACTCCTATTAGGTCTAGGGGAAAACGTGCTGAAATGAAATCCCAAAGGCCATTTTGAGGAAGTTAAAATTTAAGTGGAAGGAGGAAGGATAAGAAATCTTCTGTGAGAATGTTTGTCCTCACTGCCAAACTTTCCGTCTCCAGAGATTTAAGAAGAGAGCTTGTGTGAGACCGGAGAGCATGTAACGTTAGGTGCTTATTCAAACAACGTAAATTTTGAAAATCTGAAAGTTTATCTTCTCATATTGCTGGAACAAGCCTGTACATTTTGTTCCCTCGAGACACAGGGACCAAGAAGGGGGAGGGGGTCTTTGCTCGGCCTGAGAACATGATACTGAACACATGTGTTTTTTCCCTTCTATTCTTTTCCTCATCATTATAGCATAAGATCTAGAGGAACTGCAGGTGGGTGGTTTGGTTTGTATCCAGTTCCCAGACCCTGCTGCTCATTAATTGTCCTTGTTTTATTTATATGCTGAGATTTGGAGTGATTTTCCCACGCTGAAGTAGGATGGGACCCAATCTACAAGAGAGCACCTACCCTCAAGCCCTCAGACTCACTCTGAGTGAACAAGAGCCATGATATCTTAATCAATGGAGCACAGTGTTACAAAGAATGTTATTTTGGTCACCAGAACATCTGCAAACCAGGAGCTTTGAGAAATCACCAGAAACAATGGGACAGTCTTTCTTTTTGCCTCCTTTATCCAAATGGCTGGTCAGTGAGTTGCGACTTCTGACTTCTACAGAGGGATTTAACCTTACATTACATTGGTAAGAGTAAAAGTCAAAGCTCTTGAAAAATTCAGGTGTTTCCATAAAACCTCAGCCCTTAAGTGGTCTGTGTCTGAAAAACATCTGTATCCAATACAGTACTGTTCAATAGAATGTTCTGCGATGATGAAACTATTCTGTCTTGTCCAATAGTGTAGTCATATGTGGCTTGTGCGTCCTTGAAGTGTGCTTAGTATAACTCAGAAGCTGAATTTTAAACTTTATTCAAGTTTCATTAATTTAAGTAGTTACACATGGCTGTCAACTACTATATTGGACAATGCAGTTTCAAGATGTGGTATTAATCGGTAAACAGATACACTGAGCATGCAAAAGGATGGCTTTTTAAAAGAACAAAGCCAGGGTACTGGCATGCCTGATGGAAGTTTATGTACTCGTTAAGAATATTTAAGTCTCCCAATTAGGAGTAGTACAAAGGGCTTCCCTGGTGGCTCAGACGATAAAGAATCTGCCTGCAATGCAGGAGACCTGGGTTTGATCCTGAGGTCAGGAAGATCCCCTGGAGAAGGAAATGCAAACCTTTCCAGTATTCTTGCCTGGAGAATCCCATGGACAGAGGAGCCTGGCAGGCTACAGTTCCATGGGGTCCCAAAGAGTTGGACATGACTGAGTGACTAACACTTTCACTTTCAGGAAGGGCTTAGCCCAATTTATACAAAATTCACATGTGTTCCTATAGATTTGTCTGGAAAGGTATTAACAAAATAGGTTTCTGTGGTTGAGAGCATTTGGGCTATTTTTTACTTTGTTTTTTTCTGTTTTTTTTTTTTTTTAAATATCTGCAATAAGCAGGTATAATTTAAAAAAAAGCCCATTTTATAAGAATATATATAGTGCAGTTTTCAACATTATTTAGTCTAAAATGTATATGTATTTTTCAAGCATGAATTCAGCTACCTCTTATGATTTACAGTGCCCAAAAGAAAGATATTTAGGAGTTGGGGTAGGTTCTTACACACAAAATTGTGTGTACTGCTTGCAAATAAAAAAACAAAACAAAACAAAACAAAACAAGAAAACCCAAAGAGATTCTTTTTACTTTTGTCTCCTTCAGATACTAGTTCTTTTTTTCTCAGGTTTTTAATGTTTTTCATCATCATTGGAATTCTGAGATAGCCTTGCGATATCATCACTCATCTGGAGCTGGGATGCTCAGATACCCAAGTCTAATTTAACATTGAGGTTTCTCAGGGAATCAGTTAGGTGTGGACTAGATAGGATCTTTCATGGGCAGATAGAGAAGGGGTTAATGTCTGTTCATAAGAGTCGTCGGGCACTCTTGTCCATTTTCCCTAAGTTGAAGGTGTTGTAATGGATTAGTGGTCTTAACTAAATATTGGAAAGGCATTCCAAGAATATAATCTTCATTAGACAGCTATGCACAGATGAGTATGGCTCACATTCACCCTTCACTGGTATAGAGATTTATTTTTAAAATTTTATTGATTTATTTTTAATTGGAGGATAATCGCTTTACGATATTGTGTTGGTTTCTGTCATGCATTAACATGCATCAGCCACAGATATATGTGTGAGTTAGGCCTCTGAAGTCCTGCAAAGCTTATCTTCTTTGTATCTGACCCACAACTCTGCTCAGTATTCTTACAGGAAAGGACCATGTGCCTACGCTAAAACATCAGCCTCATGTGATCGCTCTTTCTTCGATTTATCACCTGGCATCCTAGAGCATTCAACTCACATGGAGCTTGGCACTCAGCTCACAGGCAACTGAACTGAACATTCCATCCAGTGGCTAACCTCAGTTCACCCTAGGATGAGATTAGAATCAGGCAGCCTGGCCAGGTTTGAATTAGCAATGGATGACTCCATAGGATTTCAAATAATCATGGAAACCAGTGTGCATGTGTGCGGGCCAGAATGGACCCTCAAACTGTTCATGTTCATTATTGAGGGACTCAGTTTTTCAATAAACAACAAAAGAAAATATGCCTTACAATAAAAAAAAAAATCCAGGATTGATGAAACCTCTTTCATAGGCATAAATGCAGAAATATTATACAATGCAATCATAATTTTAAAGATCTGCATTTATAAAATTCTGATTTTTAGAATTTTTAAGATTAATATTTATTAAAAATACTCTTTCATTTAAAAATACATGTTGAAACAGGTATTTCATATGGGCTAATAAACTAATATTTTAAATTTAATTTAAAATTTTATATAAGTAATATGGCACACAGTTTAAAAAAAAATCAAATAAGACTAAGAAGCTAACAACAATCAAAATTATCCTCTTTCTCACCATCCCATTCCAATTCCCAGGCATGTACCCCACTGACAGTTACCTTTAAGAGTTTCAAAATATTTAAAGATATTTATCTCCATATTTCTTAAAAAATTTTTTTTTTGGTTGTGCACATGACATGTGGGATCTTAGTTCCCTGACCAGGGATCAAACCCACACCCCCTGCATTAGACATGTGGAGTCTCAACCACTGGACCACCACAGGTGTCCTACTATATTTGTAAATATTTTTATATTGCTATATCTTGATTTTCAGTTTTAGACAATTAGCATTCTAACACAGCCTTCCTTCTCCATCACACTTTCTGTTCTCTAATCATTCCAATTTGAGTTAAATCATATTCATTATCATAGTCTTAATATTTTACAGCTGAGTCACATTGGGTATTATGTTGACATTTATTGTATACTTTTTTTAGTTTACTTAGTTTTTTGTGTATCCTAAATAATGATAAAACATCTTAATGTTGTCCAGCACAACGACTGTGATATTTTTCTTATCTTGTTCATTCTGCTTTAGGCCTCCTTCCTATAGCTTTGGTCACTGTCCTCCTGATCATTCTCTCCTCTCCTGTGTTGCATTCTCTGATTTTTGTGCTCGCTCTCTCTCACACACACACATCTATCTCTGTCTTCATCATCTATCTCTATCTCTGTTTGTATTCTGATTTGGTGTAACACATTCTCTTCAAACTCCCTGACACAGAGTACATGAGAAAAAATTGACAACTTACATATCTGCATGTTTTATTATAGCCTCCTTCATTGTCAGGGATTGAGAGGGACTTGGCCACTTTTTCCCAGGCACTCCCAAATGGAAATAACTTTAGGTCTTTTTTCTGGCTGGACCACTTTCCATGTGAACTGATTTGTTAGCGGACATACTTTGACTTCACTGCTATGACTTTAGAATGGTGACTCTACTCTTTCCCCAGGTGCTCACATGTTCCATTGTCCAGAACATTGCTGCTCAACTTCCCCAGAGAAGAAAAACCCAGTATTATGCCAGAGTAGAAGGGGAGGATTTTCTTGGGTGTGAATGTAGTGAGAGCAGAGATCTGGGTGGGGGTGGGGGAGGTGGGGGGTGGCGAGGGGCGGTGTCTAACTGCAATCCATACAGACTTTGAACCAATTCTTTCAATTTTAGCATTTTACCATCTCCTTTGCCCCTTGTTGGTGGGTTCAATTCCTGAGAGTTTTAAGGTATGAGACACAAATCTGCTTACTTTATCCAGATTTTTGCCTTCTGTACTCAGTGGTACCAAGAAGTAAACAACCCAGGTATCACCCTCCCATCTACTTTCCATCCTCCAAATGCATCTCTTTCTTATTGGTGTCTCCCTTTACACTCTTTTCTTTGTTGGGGATGGTTAGTCTTTTTTTTTTTTTCCCCCCTGTTGCCCCATCATGAGTTTTTGGGATAAACAGTTGTATTCAAATCTACCACACTTATCTTCTCTATTAAAAAGTAAAGAGAAAATGTGTTGTCACTGCATAGATGCAGAAATTGAGACACAGAACATTTGATAAATAATCAACATCCTAGATAAACGAGTGAAGTAATTATGGCCAAAATTTGCTTTCTCTGCCTCTGAGCAGTCTTGCCTCTTCTTGAGGCATTGTCTGCCCTTGAGAGTTTGTTATATAATCCAGAGAACTCTTCTCAACAGTGAATACCATTCCCAGGGATCATTCTAATAAGAGGAGCTCTTAGAAGGGGGAAAGGATGAAATGGAAGGGGCAGTTAGGGAGAAAAGAGGGCCATCAAGCTGTACATATTGTAGGCACTCTGATAACCTGCAGCCACACTTCACCCAGAATTAGGTCTTCAAATGAAAATCAGAACACACGAAACCCCACGCAGCTGGCGGAGAGATGGTGCAACTCTCACCCTTGTTATAACGAGGAAGAGTGAGAAGCACTGTGGTCATGAGTATGTCTCAGCTGTTGTGCCACTTTAAGATATTTCATTTATTATGTAAAAAAAAGGAGAATTCGTCAACAGCTCTAAGCAATACCGTTCAGCACGCTTTCTTTTTTGTGAGAATCTGCAGAGAGTGGGTGTTCCACGTTGACCAACTCTTTGTAATCCTAGTACATTAGTAATCATTTACCTGATATTGAAGCTGTCAGAGAACAAGATAATTTTCTGATTCCTGCAGTCCTTTAATGTTTTCAACAATTCAAGTTTAAAAGAGTCTAAAATATGCTTCTGCTGTGACTAAAGATAAGCACTCAGGAAAGGAGAATAAGAGACGGACAGAGGGAGACCTTGGCTTGAAAACATTTTTTTTCATGAATAAAAATGTCCATCAAAGTCTTTGATTTTGTGAATTTGTTTCAGAACCTTTCCCTCATTAAAGTTAACCACTGAATGATCTCATGAAGAGAAAGAAATCTTGTTTCCCCGAATTTCTTTTTGTCATCAGAATGGGGTGGGAATGGATTCTCCACCAAGGAATTAGGTCTATTGGGTAGCACGTGAGAAGCAAAACTTTTTTCTTTGATCCAGTAAAATTTGCATTTTACTTTCATAGCAAGTTTTTTAGAAAATAGGTTGAGATTCTTAGCAAGAGAGATATAAATTAGCATCGCCCATGGACACTTAAATTCTTAGGGTTTAAGCTACCCATTCTGTGGTACTTTGTTATGGCAGCCCAGCAAGCGAATATAAAGATGCCCATGATTTTGTGACTCAGGAAAGAAATTTTTCACTTTTATTTAATCAAATCACATTCTTTTTTTTTTTAATTAAAAATGAAAAAAACATTGTTTTTTTTTTTTTTGGCCACACTACATGGCATGTGGCATCTCAATTCCCTGACCAGGAATCTAACCCATGCCCCTTGCATTGGAAGCAGAGAGTCTTAACCACCGGACTACAAGGGATGTCCCTCCAGTCACATTCTGCACAGAAAAGGGGGGATGTCTTTACGTAGCCCCAAGACCTATCACAAGACCTATACGTGCCTGGTATACAGAGGCAGTCAGTAATATGTGTTATGTACACCCTCCTCAACATCATTCTGACGGAGGTCCTTGGTTGTGGCCCTAGTTGTGTGATGTTGTGGGTCAGGAATGGGGCAACAGTGACCTGGATTGTGACGTGGAAGGAAGGTTAAAGTGGAGCTGCCCCTATTGACAATGCTACCTCAGATATTCCATCCACACACTTTACCCAGGAGAACAGCCAGAGTGACGTAAGGGTCAACATTGTTCTCAGAGCAGCCCAGCCACAAGCAACACTTTTCCCTGGGGCTTCTCCAAAAAGAGGAGGCTGAGCAGAGTGGTTCTTAGCTGTTCCTATCAGAATGCACAGGTGAGCCAACAAAAACCACATGACCAGCTTTGTCAAGAGCTGCTGACAAGCCCGAAGATCCAAGACGGACACCTGACCCTTGTCTGTTGTCAAGACATTATCCACCATGGCAACCAGGCCAGTTTCCACTGCACACGCTGCCCTGCAGCTCAACTGAAAAGGATCAAGAAAGTCAAGATTCCAAATATCAACTGCATCACTCTGTCAAAACCTCTCCTGTGACCTTTCTCAGAAAAGGAAGTGTAATGACAAAATGAAAGCTAACTGGACTATCCACGTCCAGAAGAGTCTTCAGTGGTCAAGCCTCTCTCGGAACGATTCTGCCCTGCCAGTTGATCACAGTCTTTCCAAAGAGTAATGTAACACTGTGAAACTTATGCTAAAACTGGGGAAGGTACAACACAGTTATTGGAAGACATTTTTTCTTTCTTAAGGTCAACAGAAAAATAAAAAAATGAAATTCAAGCATCAGTTTATGCTTTGAGCTATCTAATCATGTCCCCTCCTCCCCTGTTATTTCCTATCTCTGAACCTTCTTCAGTCCCTTCATACCACTGATGACAGCTTTGATCAGTCTGTCTCCCTCTCTGTCTCTCTCCCACCCTCCCGCTTCCTTACTTATTTTGTTTTCCTCAATAGATTGTGGCTTCCAGAAGGGCAAGAACCGTATTTACTGTGCTCGCCAATGTCCGTTCAGAACTTGCTGCATAATTGATGTTCAAAAAATATTTGTTGAGTGACTGAAAATTAATGAAAAATCTCAGTGGAAACCAAGGAAAGATGCTGATATCTATTTAGTTCTTACTGAGTTGTGCATCTTATAAGGCACTGTTATAAACTCATCTCATTTAATCTTAAAATGTTAAAACGTGTTCTGAACACCATTTTTCTGATGAGAAAACTGAGGTCCAGAGAGGTATCATTTCCTGGTGTTGTAATTAAAGTGGAATGAACTAGCTCTCTGGTCCCCTCTGTAGCACTTTGAAAATAAAATTCCTAACACTTTGGAATTCAGCTTTATTCTATATGTGTATGTGTGCCTTCCACCCTCCCCCAGCTTACTTTTTCTCTTGTCCAAGCTTTCTGATGCTTTAGTGATTCTAAAGTTAGAGAAATGCTGAGGTGAAGGTGGAGGTTGGCTGCAGAGACCATGGCAGCTCAGCTACAAAACAGCCTCTGTAATTTTGTTTTCATTGGTTATTTTCAATATATTTATTGGTTGTTAAACTGAACCATGTTGACTGTCCCAGCCAAGTTTCTTACAGCGCGGATGGCACATTAACTATGCAGCTATAGTGAAAGGAGTTAGTACTCCTAGGTGAGCGCTTGAATCTGAAATACAGATGGGTCAGCCGTGAGTGGGTCGAAGGTTCAATGCGATCTTTTCCAAACCTCTCTGGTTTGGAAATCTAACTAGAAACCTCCTGGGGTCCAGGTTTCTGATGAGATTCCTGGAGCTCCTTGGTCCAGGCGTGGGTTTGGAATACTTGGGAAACAGTCAACCACAGGGATCTCAGGGCTCCTCATTCTGGCTTGCTTGGGAAGTGCTGAGCTTCATGAAAAGTAGGACGCTTGAGGGGGTGGTGGAGACTGCTTGAAACCTCAACAGGAATTTCAATTGTTCATTTGGGTAGGAGTTTGGGTTTGGTTTCCATGTAAGCCCCCCAAACTTGTTTTCTACTGACTATAGTGTTTTTGATTTGAGTTGTAAGTGTTCAAGTAATATTATAGTATTTTAGTTTGATGATAATAAAAAGTCAGCATGTTGCAAGTTTAAAAAAAAAAGTCAGAGTGCCTTTCTAAATGATCAGAAGGTTTTTTCTTTTATATTCTGAAGTACACAAAAATATGGCATAAATGAATGTCTAGAATGCTATTCCAACTGAATCAATTACTGGCCTTTTTCAATAAAGGAGACTAGAGTACACTTAATTTTTTTTTCTTTGAAAAATATTGTCATTCATGAGATTTGATTATGCCAATGTTAATATTTGAGAACCACGTATTAATATAATCATGTAAAATGTGAAAAATATAGGTCTGAAAGCAAACTGAGTGGGTATTCATAGAGCTTAATAAAAACTCTACCTAGACATCATGGTGAAATTATACATAATTTGCTTTAACCTATTGCATTTAATTCAAAGGGATTAAAATGTGATGGATTTTTTTTTCTCCTGTTCAATTGGAATTTGAGGACTCAATCCATTTCTAATTAAACTGTTCTGGGTGTCACATCAACATGTGGTACCATCTGTTTTTGAGGATAAGTAGCTGTTTCTTAAAATTGGTTTTAAACCCTGCTTCTGTTTTTTTAGACTTTGATTCTTTAAAATACAGTGCATGACATTTTAAATTATCTATAGCCTAACATGTATGTTCAGGAAGAAATGACGAGTGGTAGTGGTAGGAGATTTCTAATTTTTTATAATGATCAGTTTAATATTCTTTGAATTTTGGTATCTCTTGTGCTCAGTTTAGCTTAGATTTGCTGTTTGAGCAGTATTTTTCCTTTAATGGTGAATCAGATTGGAGATAGAGAAAGGATATACCACCTCTTTAAGCCTTCTACTTTTCTGAATTAATTTTTTTAACATTTGCTTTTGTGATACTTTTACCAAAACAATTTATCTCTGAGTTATTTCCTGATGAAGATACTGTGATTTTTAACACACCATTAAAAGCAAAGAAATAGACTACAATTTAAGATTGTTCTCCCATATTTTATAACTGTGTATTATAGAACAAAGTTCTCAAAAATGCTAGAAACAATTCATTGAAAAAGACTCCGTTTAATTTACTTGGCTAGATATCACTTTAAAATGTTTAAGGTAGACAGTATATTACTAACTGCACTCTTGAATGCCCTCAAAACTCTGCACATTTATATAATCAAATGCTTCTTAAACTACCAGTCATGCATTTTTTGAAATGACTTTAAACTCGTTCATTTCAAGAACTGAAGTTGAAGCGGAAAATCATGACTTTCTCTCTGAGGAGAGGTTCACTGCCAATTATTTTCAAATTCCTCCCCGAGTGTGATCTGACATGACCTCACACATCCCTACCTACACACACGTGTGCAGTCACAAATGCTTTAAAGACGGATTCAGTCCATGCAGAGAGCATTTTGTCTCTTAGGATCCGTCTCTGCTTGCTCACGGCTTCCAGCTCCTCTGCCTTTAAAGTTTCATAGACAGCACATTTTCCAATTATTTCGAGATTGTTTTCCCTGTGCTATGCGGATTAATGTGATGTGGGCAGTTAAGCACCGAACTGTTTTTAGGATGAAAACATAAATCACAAACTTTCCTTTCAGATTGAATTTCTTCTTCTCCTGAAGCAAATCAAGAACCAGAAATTCCTTCTACATTAATTAGAAGATCATTGTTCGCTGCTTTTCCTCTTCCTGACCTTCTCTTTTCATTGACTCTGTCTGAAAGGGAAGTGTGTGCAGCACTCATTTCAAAGGAATGCTTGCAATTTGGCGGTAGATTATGCAAACTCCAATTAGTGATCCACAAGGTGTTGAAAAAACAGGGTCCGATGTGTGGGAAACACAGGGCGGCTCACTTCCAGCAACTTGAAAAACACCTCCCTTGCTTAGATGTGAAGCCACATCTATATCAACATGAAATGCTGGTCAAAGTCACATCTACCATAGCTGAAATGGAGAACCAAGCCAAGCCAAAAAAAAAGTAAAACACCTTAATTCTACTTATGTTTGGTGCACAGAAGTCCTTATACATGGTTTTCAGGTGTTAATTACAATGTCCTATATAGTTTTTGGTTTTATAGTTTATTTTTTAAATTAAAAATTTTTAATTGAAGTACAGTTGATTTACAATATCATGTTAGTCCCAGGTATACGGCACAGTGATTCAGTTATACCAAATATTCGTATATTCTTTCTCAGATCCTTTTTCTGTATAGATAACTAAAAATATTGAGTGTAGTTTCCTGAGCTATATAGTAGGACCTTGTTATCTATTTTATATACAGTACTGGGCATATGTTAATTCTGTATTCCTAATTTATCCTCAGTTTTCTAATTTAAATAGTGTTCACTTTTCATTCACTCATTTCCATTAAAATTATTTATGCTCAGTTTTGGGTGTATAGCTCTTCATAGACCATGGAGTCTAGTGAGATGAGGGTGAAAGTGGACAGTAGAAACCACAAATGCAGATGGTTAGAGTTGAGAAATAGAAACTTAATACCATCTCATTTAGAACTGGAATTGCTTAGTCTGGAGAAAAATGGGCAAACTGTTACTATAAAGATGCCTTGAGCTGAAACATCTTATATGCATACTTTATCTTTTTATCTAAAACATTTCTGAGAATGAGAAATTATTTCTAATGTGTGAAGGAATTTTCCTACAGAGATAAGAAGTGGGTGTCCAGAGGAATACTCTGGGAGTCATTGACAAGAATGCAAACAGAGCTATTTCTATATCTTCAGATTTGTGCTCTGTCCCCCATCTCTCCTGCTTCAGTTGCTACGTGATATTGTACAACTGTTTATTCTTTTTAAATAATATTTATCATGGTAGTTTATGTAACAGAATATACGGCGTACCTGACAATTTTTTAAAAACACCCTTTTATTTTAGATGTTTTTGTTTTACCATAATTAGTTTTCATCTGCATAGTGACAGCTGATCAGCTATTTTTTCCATTGCTTAGGCCATGACTGTTACATTAATTCGTCCAAAGCATCACATTCTCAAAGGGCTTTGCATTTCTCAGAATTTAAGGATTCTCCAATGAGAAAATGATGGCTTTATAAATGAGAATCAATGAGGTTTCATTCTGTTCAGGGTTTAGTTCAGAATCATCCCAGATTCTCCTATCATACCATTGCCTTCTAAAAGGACCAAACCAAACTCAAACAGCAAACCAGGGTACACCTTTGCTCTCAGGGCTCACTACGTCATCCTACAGGGGTGAGGGGAGATTTCCCTTGTTTGAAGCCAAGACCTTGGGGATAGCATTCAGAGCTACTGTGGAAGGGGGATGAGACTGGGTGCCCTATTTGGCTAGTACTTCCTTCTGGACTGTGATGAAGTCAGACTGACTAAAAATAAGGAAAGGCCACATGTGGACATGCCTGGATAAAACTTAAAAAAAAAAGAGGAAAGAAAGAAAAATTTTTATGGAAACCATTGGAATGTGAGAAGCTCTGAGGAAGCCCTGTGGCAGTGGTGTGTGAATTGATGACCTATTGTAAACCACTGCTTAGAACTCTGACAATCACAGGGGAAATACTATTTTTGTGTTATTACTAAGATAAAAAATAAAGAGCATAGCTTAGTGCTTAAAGTTCGAATATTAACTGCTCAGTGACAGCTATTACTCTAGAAAATGGATCTTCCTGAGATTTATGCCTACTCAGACTTTTTTTTACAATCCGGAACAAAATATGTAGATGAGCACATCACAGAACCACCATTCCACCTAATCAAATATACTGAATTGCATAATTTAATAACATTGTTGCATACAGTCATGCAGCCTGGACTCCTTGTTTGCTCTTTGGGTTTGGCTGGGTCCCTTCAGAAGCAAAGGTCCTACAGCTTCAGGGTATTTGGAAGCGGTGGGAAGATTCTGAACAGGGTCCTGCAATGCTTCCTCAGCTGGAGGTAAAGGAGCAATGCTCTGAGCACCCTGGGATTAAATTACATGCTTGTCAAAAATCATTAGACTATCACTAATTACAGTAGAAACACTGGACTTAGCAAATAGTCAAATCAGGTCCAAGGTCTTTGTAAATTACCCTGACACTCATAAGCATTTGCATGGCTTCTAGTATGAGAGAAAAAGGATGTCAGTTTCAGCTTTTTCATTTCATCTCACTCCTGGGACTTTGCCTCAAAAGTAGTTTTGTGATGCAAATGTTTAATTCGATAAACTTATTTTTAAATAATTGTACAGGAGAAATAGTTATTAACACAATTCCATGACATCTGCAAGGTAAACTGAAAAGACCCTGCAAGCCCAAGTTTGACCAGCATTCCTAGGGAGCTGCTGATAAGTTCTTTTGTCCCAAGAAGCTGAACCCAAGTAGGTGTCTCCCCCATTGACTTAAAGGCACACGTGAAATTGTGCTTTGTGGTACTTGGGCAATGGGTTGCCTGTAAGGGCGAGATATAAATGTAATTGCACACACACATATACATGCCGCCCTTGTAAACCTACTTTTGGACTCAGTTACTTGTTTATTGTTTATTCATTTATTGACAACAAATATTTACTGAGCCTCTATCATGTGCCAGGTATAAAGTAATAACAAATACTATTTTTGCTCTTCAGGGGCTTATGGTGTTTTGAGGAAAGGTAGAAATTAAATCCATAATTACAAGCATGATGAAGGAAAATGAAGGATGCAGTAGGAGCATGTCCTAAGGGTATCAGGTAAGGTCTTCTGGAAAGAGTGACAAGTAAGCTAAAGACAGTGAAAGCAATGCTTTATGGGCCATGAGATGGGCTCCCTTTTAAAAGGAGAGGAATGATTCTTACCTCCATTGTCAAGTTCTCGGTCAAGGCTCCAGACATGAAGGTGGAGACAACTATACAAGACAGCCGAGAAGGGGTCAGACTGGGCCAGGGAATCAAATAAGACCCAATCTGAGACCCTCAGAGCTTCGAGAGAAAGATGGTTTTTCAGATCCCATGTTTGAGGGAAGAAAGGGCCTGTCATTGATTCTTCTTCTTGAGTCCCTTGCCCTTAGCCCAGAATTCAATGAACTTGTCACCAACAGAGAAGCAAGCAGGTGGGTAGCTTTTGCCTTTATGAGCTAGAAAGCTGTTTTTTTTTTTTTTTGCCTACTGTTGGGTGATTTTTGGCTCCTCATGCATAGACAGAAAGTCATTATAAGTAATTTGGCTTGTTTTTCTTCTTCTACAGCATTTGTCTGACCTGTTTGTGCTTTACCTTATTGTAATGTTAATACAGGTGCACTTTCAGAAAAATTTTAGCTACTAATAGCCTTCTGTTGTACAATAAAACAAACCCCAGGGTAAAAATATGTACAATTAAGAAGTTGTGAATATTTTTATAGTTTCATTGCATGTTAGTAGAAGCCTGAGCCAGATGCTATTCCACACATTGTATTAAAAAAAGATTATGTTCTGCATTCAACCTTATAATTAATTAGTTAAATAAACTTTAATGGGTACCTGCCTCGCCTGGGGCAAACGGATGTTGGAGGGAAATTTATTATGTGGCCAGGGAGATATAAAATATACAGGAATAGCTATAGCACAAGCCAGAAGGTAAAAAAAGAGATGTGATGGGTCACAGGTGTGGGAGTGTTTATTGCTGAGATAGTAGGGAAGGCTACACAAAGATGGTTATTAAGCTGATCATTGAGGGTTGAGGGCATTTGGAAATTAGAGGTTTGGGGATGAGGCATGAATGTCCAGGGGAAATAACTTTGAGTAAATTCAGAGTGAGAAGATAACAGTGCATTTGTGAAACATAAATCATCTTGTTTTGTTGGTGCAAAGGGAAAGTGAAGCAGAAAGTGAGGCCCAAAGGAGTGGGGCCAACTCGATTCATCTTGGATGCCAGATGAATGGGAAGCCCCTGGAAAATTTTGAGGTAAAGTTTATAAGCAGAGCTCTGCCTCAGATGGCATAAACTGTGTTCAGGATGAATTTGTCTTGAGGACATGCTGAAAGCAGGGAATGCAGATAGAGGACTATCACAGCGATCTAAGCAGTAATCTAATCTAAGAAATAAGGAGGCCCTGGCTTCCCAGGGTGGTGGGAGAAATGGGCTGGAGGGTGTGGGTGGGGCAGATATTAATAGGGGTACAGAGTTCCTTTGATTTTGTGAGATATTTCAGGTTTACTTTTTAATCTCAAAATATCCACTTGTGGTTCCAAGTGCTATCTGTGATCTTTATCAACTATGGAGCCAGATTCCCTAGGTACCTCGGTTACTCAGATGCTGTTCACTCAAGCAAACTCTGCTCATTCTTCCAGGACACTGCCTACAATTTTGCAAGCCCTTGCATTATTTTTTCTCTATATTTACTTGAGATTCATTTCCACCTATATTGCCCCTTATAGAATCTTTTTTATGTAGGCAGGGTAATTAGTATTAGTCTCATTTTACTGAAAACCTGCCCAAGGGTATACTGATAACAAATATTCGATTAAAGGTTTTTTTCATTGTTTCTTCTTGTCTTTCCATCTACTTCAATTTTGAGGGTTCAAACAGATCTTGAGACTCTGGAATGGCAATAGGAAATATAATCCAAACTCAGATCTAATCCTGCTCCCCTTGCTTCTCCTCTCTATCCCCCTTGCCCCACAGGACTTCAGGATGGTTTAGAATCAGCTGATAGATTCTAGTGCATTCCTAGGACCATCTCAGCCTACAGTTGAATCTAGGGTCTTGAAAACGACTGCAGATCCACTCTAGAGAGGGAGTCTGGGCTCTAAAGTTGGTCTGGAGCCTAGCTGGCATTGGAAGTGAGAGAATGAGGTGGCGGGAGGGAAGAGAGTCTATCAGGAGCCCAGAGCTACTGTTAGGCCTAAATGGTTTTCTTCTCTTTTGTTTACATGGCAACTTTCCGATCCTTTGAAAATCCTCCCGGGAAAGAGGCTGTGTGCCATCCTGGTTAATAGTATCAGGTCTAAAGAGCTCAAATGTGAGTTCAAATTCTGTCTCACTAGCTGTGTGGCTTTAAGGCAGCTGTCCTAACCGCTTGGTGCCTTTGTCTTCCCATCCACGTAATAGGGTAATAGGATTTACCTCGTGAAGGTGGTGGATGAGAACACAGTTTACTTTATGACCACACTGTAACCTCTGAGGCCATAAGCCTTCACTCCTCTATACTCTCACAGACTCTTGCCTTCTATCACAGCAAGTAGCACAGAGTATTTGATTATTTCCATTTCTGTCTTTTCACTAGACCATGAGCTCCTTGAGGGCTGCTTCAGTAATGCTAATATCCCATGCTTGAGGTCTGGCAATGTACCAGGAACTGTACTAACTTACATAGGAGAAGACCGAGGACCAAGAGGTTGGACACTTTGCCAAGAATCACATGTAGTAAGCAACAGAGCGGGCCTCAAAGCTGGGTATGTTGAGTTGCGTTCTCAGTTGCTGGCCGGTTGTACCTGGTCTTAGTCATCCTTGTACCTCCTGGGGCCTGGTGCAATGCCCAGCATGGATTAGATGCTCACTTAATGATTACTGCTTGATGAACAGGTTTGCTGGATTTTACCCAACAGGTGGTTGGGTTTGATTACATCTCATGTGACCTCTGTGGGCTATTGCTAAGTAGCTGAACATATTGAGAGGTACCCTTGTCCTTGTTTTCACAACCTCTTTAACTTTCAGATTTGGCAGGTAAGGGTATCCTTCTTCATTAGATGGGGGAGGAAGAGAGAGAGAGGAGTCATTAAAGGTTAAGTTACTGGCCTAAGGATTCCTGATTTTAGACTAGTTCGCAGGCCTCTCTACCTGAAACAACTATCCTTGAATTAGTGAAGAATTTCTTATTCTCTTGATGAGACTCCCCCATAAACAATGCTATTAACACTAGCATTGATTCATTCAGAAGTAAAGCTATTTGTTATGCTACTAGCTAATAACTGAATTTACTCAAGAGGAAAATAAAACAGAGGGTGGCAGTCAACCTCATAGCATTTGTCTCATTCATTTACATTCATGCATTCCAGAAATCATTACTGAGCATCTACAATATTAAAGGCAACACCATGCCCAGCATAATGTTCTTGGAAATAGTATGACAATCTTCCCGCTGGGGTTTGCCCTGAAAGAGCAACCAAGACAACTCAGAGGACTTGACTTTCTCTCTCTCTCTCTCTTTTTTTTTTTTAAAGAAGTAGATGTATAAAAGGATGTGTATAAAGTGAAAAGAACCCTAGATTTGGAATCAGAAGCAGAGAATTGCAACCCCAGCTCTGTTACTTAGTGGTTAAAACCTGGACTTTACTGAGCACATATTTAGTGACAGGGATTATTCAAAGCCTTCTTATTTATTATTATTATTCTTAAATATTAAAAACAGCTTTATTGAGATTCACTGACACAAAAGATTGTATATATTTAATGTACCCAACTTGATGTTTGGTTATACGTATACATTGTGAAATGGTCACCATAATCAAACTAATTATTATATCCAGTACCTCCATTTAGTTACCATTGTGTGCATGTGTTGAGAAGATTTAACTAAAAATCTATCTTCTCAGCAAACTGCAAGTATACAATACAGTATATTGTTGGCACCATGCTGTGCATTAGGTCTCTAGATTTAGAAATAACACTTATTCAGGAAAAAAGCTCTGCCAAAAGGTTATTAGCTAAGGAAGGAGGGATTAATTAGATATTCATTTTTATCAATTAGATTTAAAATAATTATTCATTTTGGTTCTGATGGATTCTAATTTTTCAGGCTAATATTTTACATCAGAATATAAGGGTTTGAATTGTTAAATAATGTTTCATGCTCAATTTCTTGATTCCAAACTGCATTGTAAATTCTCAGGAGGAAGGGGTTGTAATTTGTAATTTTTTGTGTGTCCCTCTCCAGGTATGGCAGAGGTCTAAGTTTTGGTGGACGGGCAATGATGAATTTATAGCAAATACTTTCAGTAAAGTGATATCTAATGTCCCTAACATCATCATCATCACTATTTTCTTAATTGAAAAGTAAGATTTTAGCCTTTTATTTATGAAAGCAGTTCATTTATTTCAACTGTGAGGAGGTGAGAGCTAAAATCTTGAACGTGAAATAGTTATGAAAACTGAAAGGCATAGTTTGGGGAGATTAATCAAGTGGACTTTAGGATATTATTCAAACAGCCACTATGTTCTTGGAGTTTGCATAATTAAAACAGAAATTTATGCCTAGCGCCTTGGTTTTTCCTGCTCAAATGCAGCAAAACACCACCCTCCTCCTGCCCCCAGCCTTGCCAAAGCTGTCGTTCTGAGCTTAAACCAAACATGGGCTTGGTTTCAAGTGACTGTGCCCCCTGGCAAGGTTCCATCAAAGCTCAGGTCTCCACGGCTCACACTTTGGCTGGCTCTGGTGCAGAGAGAGGAACGTTTACATCTGCATAGCAAGTAGGAGGGTGTCTTTTGATTCCACATCCAGGGATTTGATTAATTCTGTATCATTGCATTGAGAAACTCCAGAGAGTCAGAGCCAGGGATGGCAACTGCATTCATTCTTCTATCTTCTCTCTGCCTCAACCATGAGTCACTTCTATGCTGTAAAGCTGCTATTAGACCACCTCTGGTCCAAAGCACAGGTCAACTTGACATGTCAGCACTGCTCAGGCCGAACAAGGGCTCAGGGTGGCTCATTCATAATTCATGCATCTGAAAAGTGGATTATGTGTATTTAGGTTGCTGACTTCCCAATCGTATTTCTGATACTTTCATAGCAGAACCTAAAAGCCTTACATTCTATTAAATCATTTCTTAAGCAAATCACTCTTTTCTTTCAAACTAGTGTCCTCAGGGGAATTCATTTTGGTCTATAGACCTTTAAAGTACATAGACAAGATGCAGTATGTTTTTCTATGCATTCTGTAAAATACCATCTATGAAAAAGCCCTCTTCCCACTTCCCTTCATTTCATCTTTCCCCAATCACATATTTTGTAGCACGCATGCGTGCTAAGTTGGCTCAGTGGTGTCCAGCCCTTTGCAGTCCTGTGGACTGTAGCCCACCAGGCTCCTCTGTCCATGGAATCCTCCAGGCAAGAATACTAGAGTAGAGTTGCCATGCCCTCCTCCAGGGGATCTTTCCAACCCAGAGACTGAACCCACCTCTCTTGTGTCTCCTGCACTGGCAAGCAGGTTCTTTACCACTAGCACCACCTGGGAGGCTTTTTACAGCTTGAGAGAACACCAACTGATACTTGAGCGATAAGATGGGAGGAATATAAGCTTCCCGAAACTAACACTGCTCAAAAAGTTGGAATATCATATACTAGGGCTACAATGAGTTGTCCATTCTGAATTGGGATAATTTTTTTTTACTAACCCATTCCTCTGAAAGCAATTAACCAGATATTCTTTTTCTTAATTCCCTTTGATTGTTATTTCTCCCTTGCTGCTGAGTTCCCAAGAAATAGACCTTGGAGGTGGAATGGAGACACAGTCTTTGTTCAACAAACATACTGGTAGTTTCAGGTGTCTTTGGACATTTTGGGGAAAGCAGATATTATATGATTTCAGGGTGCCTTTGTCGCCAGTTGAAGATACTAGAAACTCTAAAATCTCATGAGAAATCTAATGGTTTTTCTCCAACATAACTAGAAGACATCCAATCCTGCCAGTTCCATTAGGAAATGAGCCATTATGTTGATCTCCTCACAAAACCCTGTTTCTGAGAAGTTTCTCAGCTCTGTGGTGCTTTGGCTAGGTCTGCTGCTTGTCAAAAGTGATCAGTCTTGATTCCTAAAAAGTTATGGCTGGAATTCTAATGGAAACATGTTATGAACCGACTTTTTTTTGTCTGCAGATATCGTCCCACTAAATTCAAGTAAAATACTCTTTGTGATTAAACAGGTTTTTGATGTTGAGTGACCATTCATACCATAAATAACTGACTACTCAAAAATGAGAACACAAGCCTCTCACATTTTAACTTATTTTAGCTAAGGACTTAGTTGATGACTGAATACCGGCAAATTCAATGTGCTTTTAGAAATTACTTTTGCATGTACTTTGACCCAACCAAAACTTAAATTCCATTTCTTCACCCCAAATCAATGAGAACATTTTGACAATTGCATGATTAGAAGAATTAGTTTTCACTTTATATGCTAATGTATAACAGATGAAAATTTGATTAAAAATGGTAAGTAAAGGGTACTTTCAAGATTGTATCACTGGAATTGCAAATATAATTAGGCCAAAATCCTGGTATATGACTTTTCTTCCCACTTTATTTATGACACAGAGTAACGCGCCTTGGATGAAGGAATGAAAAATAAGTGCTCCCTGTTTTTTCAATGATAAACTAAAAGGCTACCTTACTATTTCTGAGTAATTATTAGAAATAAGAATAGTGTGGGATAATAACCATTAACACTTACAAAGTATTTACTACATACTAACAATTTGCTAGTTTCTTTACAGGGACCATCTGATTTGATCTTGCACATAATGAAGTTTCTATTGTTATTTTCATTTTATAGAAGGAAAAACTGAGGTCCAAGGAGTTTAGTAAAAATACAAAGCAGTCTGACTCCAGAGCCCATCTTTTAACCATGACAATGAAGTAAAAGGAAGCATCCTCAATAATAGGGCTAAAGGGGGTAATGGGTAGTAGGCAATTATTAATTTTTCATAAGATTAAAAGGAAAGAAAATAAACCCTATAAAAATGGATTCTGTTCCCCAAGGAGACGAGAACTGAAGGCTCCCTGAGAAACGAGCCTTTATGATCTTTAAATTTCAACTTCATGGGGCAAAAGCAAACATCAACAGTGAGTATAGAAAGAATTCAACAACCTCAAAGGTGGGTCCAGAGGCCACTAGAGAATATCAATTTGATTCCAAGTCATCTTACAGTAGTTAGTATACCACATGCCTGGTCTGCATGTATCTTGGTTGGCCCTTAGTTCAAGCTTGGTTTTCAATTAAAGTGCAAAGTTATCCAACTGGCTTAGCTTGACAAAAACTGATAATATAAATATATTGCAACTGTTGATAATAAAGGGCTCACCTTGACCTTGGCAACCTGTGAGGAAGAGCAGCTCTGCTTTGAGAAGTTAGAAGATATAGTAACAAGTCTTTCCAGTGCATTCAGACTCCATCACTTTCTATTCTCTGTGCTACCTTTGGCATTATCTAGCTCAGGCCTCCTTCTTCCTTTCTGAACTCTACTGTTCTTTTTAGAAAGCCCAATTATGCTTTCTCTCACTTCTACTCTTTTCCTTATTTATTTTGCAAGATCATTGCCCAGTATATAATAATTGGGCAAAGCAAAAGCCTGTTTTCTTTCTGACATTAATTTGTCCCAACACATGCTCCTTGGTAACCCTCCTCGGTAAGTTTTATTTGGCAGTGGTCTCAGAGAAGATGTCTGGACTGCGGCTCTTGATACAGTGACACCCAGCTGCTCATCACTTTTTCACTGAATAGAAATAAATCCACTTCTTTTCAATACTTACTGTGCTTCCGTGAATATAGTATTTATCTCTTAATCTGAACACATACACTTTTTTCAATTTTCTGAATCCATGGGAAGTATTAAAAGGGCTTTCACTGAGCAGAATGTTAGGTGAAGTATGGGAAGTGGGTTCAAATAAAATGAAAAATGCATTCAGATATTATTTACTCTGAACTTTTAATACAACATGTAAGTTTTGAGCATCTACATGGGTTCATATGCTGGGGAAACATGGATGAAATAAACGGCTTAGTTTTGGTACTCAAAGTAAAGAGTAGCAGGTAAAAAAATCCAGTAAAGCCTCAAGAATCATCCATGTGTTAATCAGGACTCCTTACCAATAGGTATTTAATTACAGCCAAATGTCCGGCACGACCAATGACAAATATAAAATCACTTCTACCATCTAAGAGGAAGCATTTGCTTCTTCATTTTTCTCTTTGCATGTTAATGATTATAAAAGCAGGTACGCCCATTAGGAGATTAGTAGAACTGTTGGATGTCCCAGTGGCTATAACCTAATTTAGTACATTCATAAGAACTGAACCCTTAGCTGAAGGTTGCATTTCCTCCCTGAGGTTACACACTTTCATTCTCACTCCCATAGTTATGCACGTGTTCTTGACCCTTTTTTATGCTGACTACTTAGGTCAGACCACCCAAAGTCACAGTTGGGCCACCTCACTTTTGTCTCCCCAATGAATAGTCTCTATAGAACCATCTATCACTGAGAAAGTCTGTAAAACTCCCTCATTGTGATGAACCTCTGTATAGCTGCATATCAAACTCCTAAAAAGGACATCCTCCATTATCATACAGGGAGTGCTCATCAAAACTTGCTCCACATACTCAAAGCCAGGAAAAAATTTTTTTTCAATGAATGCTGTAATCATACTCTTTCCCCTTTCACCCTGTCTGCTAGGAAGTTCAAATCTCAGTTTTGCTCAATCACTTTGTATATTTATTCTCCTTCCCTCCTACTTTACTATATGGTTTTTGTCTTTTATCCAGACAGGATGTCTTTGTATACTTATGGCTTATTATGACCTTCTCAGAAGTTTACAAATCTTTTCAGAATTAGATTCCGTATAAATAATTCTTCTCAACATTTTTTATTTTAAATTTACACGTTATTGCAATATTGATTTAAATCTTGATTTAACCTCTTACCTCATCCTCTGAACAGCTCACACATGTGCCTTTGTTTATGACCTAATGGTTGAATTCCATAGTTTTGGTTCTGAAGTTTTAAAAACTTTTCATAGGGGAATATATTCCGTGTGTTGTGTATCTCTAACCAATCCATAAATAATTTGTTGTTGTGGAATGGAGGTGGTGATGCCCAAAGAAAAGTGATAATAATGATGATTGGAGTCACTGAATACTTTGGTATATTTTGGGTAGGGTAATATATCTTTTAGCCTATTATCAAAGACATGTCATAGCCATAGCTTAGTTGTCAAGATTGGGAAAGTTAAACTTTAGGAAGCAAACTCCTTCTGAGATAAACCAGAGTTAGTTTCTACATCTTATTAACAGTCAGCTTCATCCGAGATTTATAATGCCCTGAGCAAGCTGAATTGGCTATAGGACCAATTTAGAAGCTCTGTGTAATGTCTTTGAATACCTTAATGTTGACATTAATCCATAATTCACAATTTCAGGATATGCTTCTTGTGGGGAAGAGAGGAGGGCAGGGGCAAAACAACAACGAGAGAGTTCAAAAGGGTGGAAGATGCACTCGGGGTATTTGGATTGGCACTGTAGCGCCCGCGGATGCTTGTGATTGCTTATCTGACTTATCTAAACTGCTGACGTCAAAAGAATTAGGCTAGAAATCTTATGATTACAGCTTTTCTTGTGATCTTTTCTGGTATTTCCTGTTTCCTGTCAGGCCAAATATACTTCGAGAGAGGGTTATTTTGTGGCATCTCACCGTTTCTGCCTCAGCGAGAGCCCGAGGTACGGGGAGCATGAAGTACAAATAATTAAGAACAACATCAGAAAACTCTGTCTGCCGCCACCTCCCTCATAGTCACTGACATTTCTTTTTAAACATCAAAAAAGTTTCTGTAATGATTCAGAGTTGGGTCTTATTTTTAACGGAACAAGGTCTATTGTTCATTAAAAAGAAGAAGCCACTTCAATTATGTTTCTATTACCTTATTTGGGTGGTAACCAGCAAGCAGGCTGTGAATGGTACAATTCAGGCAGCCAAGAAGGCTTCAGAGAGAAAGGAGAGAGTTTCAGAGGAAAAAGGAGGAAAAATGGCCACGAAAGGCTATATTCTTCCTTTGTAAACACAAACACCTTATAGAAGCAAGCAAGAGAAAAAATGGATGGTTAAGGACGAGTTTCATCAAATTTCGCCTAAGTGTAGCTAAATCTTCAACTTGCTTTCTGAACTCCACACTGATGTTTGCAAATAGAACCTGAGGGATCAAGAGGTTAATCCTCAATGGTTTATGGGCAAATGTACTACAGACCTAAGCTACCAACAGCCACACGCTCTGGCTCTGTCTGGCCCACCATTCCCCCACCCTGAAATTCTGTCTCCAAGTGACAGGCGGAAATAAGCAGAACAGGGTCACAGACATATTTCATTTATGATGGTTTTAGCAACCAGCAACTACCATCTCTATTTATCTTATATGTAACTTCCTTTAACCTCACCATCCTGTTTAAAGTCTCACCTCTAACATTCTTTTCTGGTGAACAACTGCCCTTTTAGTGCACTGCAGACACTCTAGATGGGGAAATTCACAAAGAGAGGGCTTGGGACTTGCCCACAACAATTTATAGTTGAAAACAAGAAAGATACCTGTATACATACACACCTAAGTAAGCAGTTATTGGTATATCTATAATTCTCGCTTGTGTTTAAGACAGACAACACATACTTACAGAATGCAGGCACAGAGATGCTGGCACTTGGGATGAAAAGGATAGAAAATTAGATTTAGAGAGATTATCGCGTAGAGAGGTATTTTTGGAGTTGAGAGACAAAGTTCGGACCATGGCAGAAAGCATGGCTTAGTCAACAGCATGGCTGCACATCAAGGAACCATGAATTGTTTCCAAGTATATTGTGTAACCTCTAAGTACGTCAAACTTTCTTACCTAAGAAAATGCAGAGGTTTAACTAGATGATCTTAAAGGCACTTTCTATTACACAGTGCAAAGAATTCTCTACTTTCTCCTTAGCATCTTTCAGTAGTTCTACAAAAGTTAAGATTTCTTGTTCATGTGCACTCTGGTCCTTTTGATATCATGTCTTCATTTTTTTCCCCCACTACTCTTTACGCCAAATATCAGAGCAAGTTAACTTGACTAATCTTCATTTCTCAACAGTTTCTTGTGCTTTTCTGCTTCTGTACCTACATTCATATTAATTCCTTCACCAAGAAAGTCACCTTGTCACATCTTGTTGAGATCTTAACTATTTTAAAGACATAGCTATCATGACCAGTCCACACAGAGTCTTTCTCACTACAGAGATGGGTGAGTTAATGTACAGTCCTCATGGAGTATCTGTCACACTCTTTTGTATTTGAGTAAGTAATTCTGTCTAACTCAATACATTATAAGCTACATAAGAACTGAGTTTTTCTTATACATTTTCTCATCCGTCCTGTGACACATAGCCTTGAAAAAGTTGTTTGCTTAAAAAAATCATGGCAACCTGAAGACAGGAAGAAGCATAACTTGGCAAAGTAAGAGGGACAGCGTGCTCTGAGATTGGGAGGATACATTGTGTCAGGTTTTGAATTTGGGGAGAAGATGAGCATGATTTTGAAAGGGAGGTCTGGGTAAAAGAACATCAGGGATAAAATTCTTCAGGATAGGGTGGTGTCAGGTGGTAAAGGGTGTTGGCTTGATGATTTGTGTCTTATTTCTCGTAAGATGCTATAGCACTTGGGAAAGTTGGTTTGTAAGTTAAAGAAAAATATTTACCATCTCAAAATTTTCAATGAACATCAAACTGATGGTTAGAAGTTCATTGGTAATTGGTAAATTGGTAAATTCATTGGTAATTCATTGGACTTACCTAAGTCCAGCTCTCCACCAGCCTCTGTTGCTAGAGTGACCTTTCTAAAATGTAAAATTTATCACTTCTCATTAATATTATTTGAAATCTTCTCATTGCCTGGAGGAAACATTCCTTAGAAAGGCAGATTAAGCCCTTGGTAACCTGCCCCCAAGTATGCCTTTCTTGTCTCATTCTTAGAAGTATTTCTCATCTTCCTGAAATACTCATATCTCACGACTTGGCATTGCCAGAATTCCCTGAATTACACTATTTCTTTTTTGTTACACTATTTCTTTTTTCTGAAATGTCCTCCATGTCTTCTTCATTTGGAGAAATGTAATTTACTTTGAATGGTACCTCAAAATAACTTCCCCTCTGAAGACTCATTTACCACCCAGAATTCAGACAGAGTTAATCACTCTCTTGTGTGTTGGAACTGACTTTGTGTAGGTATGTGTGTGTGCTCAGCTGCTTCAGTGGTGTCTGACTCTTTGTGACCCCATGGACCACAGCCTGCCAAGCTCTCTGTCCATGGGATCTTTCTGGCAAGAATACTGGGGTGGGGGGGGGGTGTTGTCATGCCCTCTTCCAGGGATCTTTCCAACCCAGGAATCAAACCCACATCTCCTGTGTCTCCTTATTGCAGGTGGATTCTTTACCACTGAGCCACTGAGGAAGCCCAGCATAGGTACCTCCAGTTTAACACATGTCACCTACTTAGCTTGCTCTGTCTGTCTATGTCTGTGCATCTATTCATCTATTCATCCATTTACCTCAACTTTCTTGGTTAATGAACTTTTATTTTTTAAGGAACCAAGACTGGCACATGATAATCACTTAAAAAAAAACAACAAAACTTAGTTGAATCAATAGACTTGGTCCTTCTTCAGTGTTTCTACAGAGTATTGTCTCTACTATATCTTAAAACATATGCCATTCTACCTCAATATCAGTTTGTTTGTAGACCTGTATTTTCAAACAGGTTGTATCCCATTTCATTCTGCTTTCCTCTCAGGGACAGTAACAATGCTGTGGACTGAGTAGACACTCAGAAGATAGTTGTTCAATTAAATAATTGAATAAATCTAGAAATTTTAATCACTTACTTTCCTTTCTGAGTATCTTGAATAAACAACCAGTAAATATAGGTCTCAATTTCTTCTATTTCTAAACGGGGAATACATTCCCATTCAACTGATGCTTATTGTATTGTAGAATAAGCTAAATACTTGAACATCATATTGAAACATCATTTTCCATTCTGTGACCTCCTAGAATGTTTCTAATTATTTTTGGAGTGTTCGAAATATTTTCAAAAATGTTTTCAACGCCAGATTTGTTTTTGGCCAATTTTATCTGTTCACATTCTAGGTGCATGCATCACCAAATCAAAGAATAGGGCATTTAGAATTTAGGAGGGTAGAAATCACCTGCTTTAGAGTTTATAAGTCCAGTGAATTCACAGTTCTTGATTTTATATACTGATTTAATTGACAAGGAAATATTTTCTTTTGTTCTATTGTAGAATTATGTACTACTCCAAGTAAAACATCACAGAACTCAACTACTATTCAAAAGAGATAACGAGGGCACAAAAAAATGTATCTCAACCTCAACTGAGATATAGAGAGGGCAGAGAAGGAGAAGAAGTATCAGCGACCATGGAGGAGGCAATAATGGTTCCTGTTACAACACTGGAAAAAATAAGGACCCCTCTTATAATATGTAGCCATCCTGCTCTTCATACCAATACACTTCTCCCAGTGCCCTCCAACCTAATCTTCTCCCTAGGGGCAAGGTGCAGAGAAAGGAGAAAAAGAACTCTCAGAGATTTCCAATTAGCACATTCAAGCAGTGATAATGTATCAGACCTGACCCAAGTACAATGTCTGTATGATTATGACAACAATTTCAATTTGCATTAGATATAAAACTTCAGCTTTCAACAGGGAACCTGATCAGAAAAGTGTGACTTGTAGGCGTCCTGTTTCACGCATTATGATCATTCAGTTGAACCTTTCTGTGTCAGAATCCTGAGATGGTTGCTGAAATGCATGAGCATATTTCAAGAGAAAGAGAGAGGGAGTAGAAAGGGGAGAATGATCGGACTCAGCACAAGCATGGGAATGTGACCAAAATAAATAATATTGAGCAGGCAGTTCTCAAGCACACGGCTCAGCACATAGCAGCACACCAGTGCATCACGGAGATCACATTTTTAGAAAGAGATCCATGTGATTCTTCTTTTGCATGCTCTTGTGTGTATCTTCCCCATCCACCTCACCAGAGGCATCCACTGGGCATGGTTAGGAATACCGTAGTAAGAAGGAAAAGAGAAAGGAGTCACTATTCATCATTTCATCAGAGTAAGGCTTTCTGTTTTATTTGTGTGTGTGTGTGTGTGTGTGTGTGTGTGTCAGAACAATGATCTTAAGAATCGGCTTTTGTGAAAAGATAAAGGCACTCTCATTTATCAGATCTCACTAACGCTGAGAGGTAGGCTGTGGATATGGTTTCTTGTCCCTTCAACACTGAAGCTTCCTCCTCTTGGGAAAGGTGCTATGGGTTAGGCCATCTGTTCCTGACACACTGGAGGACTGTAGGGAGGAGAATCAGACAGAGCCCAGTGGTCAGATGGACACGGTTCCCTGTCTCAGACTGCCGCTTTGCCTTGCGTGTGGTTGAAACCCTCAGATGAGCGTGTGGGAACCTGAGACACAGCCATCAGAGAGCGCCCTGGAGAGGAGCAAGGGGAGGGAAGTATTTACCCAAGAGAAGTCACTTCATCCTGAAGAAACTGGCCACCACCTTGCTAACTAGTTCAAATTTTCTTACCCCTCATTAGGGTGGGTTCAAGAGGAAGATTTGATTAGGGGATGAAAAGAAACCAGGTACATTTATTTTACCTTTGAATGTGGAAATGTGAGATCCCTGTGACAAATGTTTTTAACAGTGACTGCTTTCCTCTTTATTTCTGTATGTGTTTTTGATTATGCTTCTTAGGTTTAGCTACTTCCCTGGTGGTTCAGATGGTAAAGAATCTGCCTGCAATTTGGGAGGCCCACGTTTGATCCTTGGGTTGGGAAGATCCCCTGGAGGAGCGAATGGCAACCCACTCCAGTATTCTTGCTTGGAGAATTCCATGGACAGAGGAAGCTGGCTGGCTACAGTCCATGGAGTCACGAAGAGTTGGACACAATTGGGCGACTGACACTTTCTTATACTTGGATCCACTTTTCTGCAGTGACCTCATCTTTCTTCCTTCTCCTTGGTGCCCTATGCTTGGCTCTACCTGTCCCCTTCTCTTTTCTTTCTCAGTCATTTTCTTCAGCAAATTCTAATTTTTGAATGATTTTTTTTTGTCAGAGATCCTCTAAATGAGTATGTTTTGAAGTTTTATGAAACGTTCATCAAGTCTATAGATTTCTGTGAGATATTAATATTTGTGTGCCATGCCCCCTCCCCCCCCAAAAAAAAAAGATGGAGAAGGGAGTAAAAAAGAGAATCTTGTGTTTTGGCTTTAATTCCAGTGGTTGAGGAACATTTGGGGATTCAATGGGAAAACTTCTAATGATTATATTATATGTCTTATTACCCTTGACTATTTAATTTTCTTTTTCAATACTTTGACCAAAGATCTGCATTCATTCCCATTATATCTCTCACCTTGATTTTATTTTACAATTTCTTGGCTTTTCCACCTTCCAAGTTCTACTACCAGGTACATGCAATAGCATGCTACTCAATCTCTTTCAAAATTTATCTTTTTATCTCTAGGGATTTTGTTTTCTGGAATAGGCTTGGCCCCTTGGACTCACTTTTAAGACCATATACAACTAAACCCTGCTTTGTCTTGTCAATTATGCTTTTCAATTGCACACAAGACTGACTTTTAGGTTTTATCCTGTTCCTAATGATAAAGATAGTAACCTATAGGTTCTTCTACAGTAATACAAGGCTTCTCTCACAGTCGGTAAAGACTCTGACTGCAATGCAGGAGATGTGGGCTCGATCCCTGGGTTGGGAAGATCCCTAGAGAAGGAAATGGCAGCTGACTCCAGTATTCTTGCCTGGAGAATCCCATGGACAGAGGAGCCTGGCGGGGTACAGTCTATGGGGCCACAAGAGTCGGACGTGAATGAGTGACTAAGCACAGGTAGTCATGACAAAATGCTCAGGACAGGGGCTCACTGTATAATTTATAAAATATCATGCCATCTGTATTGCTTTAGGTGAGAAGTACTCTGAAGCAAGGGTCTCTGATAACTTTGTAGTTTGAGGAAATTTGAGGCAAGTACACAGATACAAATCCAAACTCTTGGAGTGCCCTCTTAGTATTTTAGGGCTTTCCCAGTGGCTCAGCAGTAAAAGAATCTGCCTGAAATGCAGGAGACATAGGAGACACAGGTTTGATCCTTGAGTCAGGATGATCCCATGGATGAGGAAATGGCAACCCTCTCCAGCAGGCTCACCTGGGAAAATCCATCAGAGGAGCCTGGCAGGCTACAGTCCATGGGGTCACAATGCAACGAATCCAGTGCAACTGAGCACACACACAAAGAGATTAAAGTCAATTCTAAATACAAATACATGGAAAGGCAGAGAGACATAAACAGAAAAACAAAGAACAAGGTCTACATTGTGAGTACATCCAGGCAAGTGCACTGTGTTAAATCACAAGTACTTTGAGTTCGCTTTGTATCATATTTTTCATATGGTGATATGTACCTACCATGTACTTTGAAGTGTATTGATAATTAAAGAGAGAAAATAATCACATAATAGGAGACAGCACACACTTTCAGCTACTTCTGTGAATTAAAAAATAACTTGGAGCTTTTGGTCTTTTAACAATAACGTTTCTAATGTTTTCCTTTTAGAAATTAGATACAAACGTCAATGCTTTGCTGTCCAGTGAAACCAGCCTTGTTTTAAAAAAGAAGGAGAGAGAGAAAAGAAAAAAGAAGCTGTTTCTAGGCAAAGAGCAGAGGACGTGGGAATAACATCCTCCATTCAGCTTCATCCCCTCAAAAGCTCATTTGTAGAACTGGGTAAACACACACCTTCCGCATCTATTTTTGAAATTACGTTGAGGAATATACGGAGTGTTATCTGTAAAAGAAGCAACTTTTGAAACTTTAGTTGATGTAAAATGTTCCAAGATTCATGAACAGAGTAATTATTTTAAAAGTATATAAAAGCAGGCATAATTTACATGCATTTACTCTAAAATTTGATAATTATCAGTACATGACAACTCCTCTATATGAAGAGAGAACTGTCTCATATGAGTTCTGCACATACTTGATAACTTTTTAATGGTTTTGAAATTCACTCTTGTGTATTCTTTTCTTTTCCTTTAAAAGCTGTAATGACTAATCCTGATCTTTTGCCAGAACATAAGTTTAAAAATAATTCCATTAAAAGGAAGAGCTGGAATTCATATTTCTTAAGTAATCTGTGCCTAGAAAAAAAGTTCATTCATGCATTTAATGGCAACTTGTAAGCTATTTTATTCCTTCTGATAATTTTCCTTTTTTTCACTTATCAAAGTGTATTGAGCGGCTGACATGTGAAAGATGCTAGGGAGAACACAAAGAAAATAGAATGTTCTCCAGATTCTCAAAAAGCTGAAAATCTAGGAGGGGAGGAAGAAAATACATATTAATTATAATAAAATAAAGAAGTGATTTGCCTGTGAAATAAATACAAAGAAAGTTCAGTGAGACTTCAGAAGTGAAAGGCACACTTCCTCGGTGACCTCAAGAGAGACTTTGTGGAGGGTATGACACATGAGTGTGGTCCTCAGTGATGACAGGAATTGGGGATACGGAGGCAAGTAAAGTAATTTTAGGTATTTGCGATGATAAGCAGAAAGCAAGTTGGAGGCTGTGGGATGCTTGTCCTGTCACAGTGGAATACAAGGGCTTAGAGGGCAATAATGACAAATAAGGTGGGGAAAGTAAACTAGTTTCAGAGAGTGTAGAGCTTTGGATGCAGAATAATAGAATTTGGGTTATCTTCATAGGCAATGGAAAATCACTGAATGATTTTGAAAGGGGGCTATATTCTGATTTTTCTTTTGATGTTATTTATCTAAATGACGGAGGACAAAGAAGGGGTGCAAAGACAGTACTGGCGTTTGAGGCTATTGGAAGATAATAGACCAAACAACCTGAGGTTTAGCTCAGGGTCATGTAATGGAATAGAAAGAAAACAATGGATGTAAGTTGTTGAGGAAATAGCAGCAATATCAATAATTATGATAGTGAACATTTATTGAGAATGGGGTAGGATATAGGCTCTTTTTAAGGTACTTTTTAATATCATCTCATTTAATCCTCACCTTTTGCAGAGGTTGCTGTTTTAACTCCCTTTTTTTAAAGGAGGGGAAATGGAGATGCAGAAAAGTGAAGTAACTTGTACAGTTTACACAGTTCACAACAGAGAGGCAGGTCTTAAACTTTTAAAAATCTCAATACTACAACGACACCCTGGTACTCTTAACTTATTTTATGGACTTGGAGCCAAGTGGACTTGGAGAGCTGAAGGGAGAAGTTTTGAACCTGGGTTTTTGCAGGTGTGATGCCACTTATGAAAACTAGGAAGTCAGATGAAGAACAGGTTTAGTTCAAAGTGAGATGATGTGTCCCAGTTTTCATTCAATTTTGCATTCACATATAAAGACTGGATTGACTTGTCAGTGATTATTATGCAGTAGCTGCAGATTGAGTGGTCTTCCCTTGTGGCTCAGTGGTAAAGAATCTGCCTGCCAATGCAGGAGATGTGGATTTGATCTGTGGCTTGCGAAGATTCCCTGGAGAAGAAAATGGCCACCCACTCCAGAATTCTTGCCTGGTAAATCCCATGGACAGAGGAGCCTGATGGGCTACCATCCCTGGGGTTGCAAAGGATTCAGACATGACTTAGCGACTAAGCAACAACAGCAGATTGCGAGGAGGCTCATGTCTACAAGAACACAGAAAAATGTTATGGATTAATGTCAAGTTATCTACTGTTAAGACTAATTGATTCTTTGATCAAAGCAATTTGTCCTGCTGTGAATGAAATCATTAATAATGAGGAGTATTTTAAAGTATGCTTGAATTTTTTACTAGAGTTTTTGAATTTTACTGGCCAGTTTTTATAGCCAATACTTTGAGTTGACATAGAGGTTTAAACTAACAAATGCTTGTTTTCAAAGTAAAGTTCTAGATGGAATTCTGATTCATAAATTCATAATTGTTCTTCTATTAAGTTTGATTGCTCCATGAATCTTTGGCACTTATCACAGTCCCTGGTGTATATTACAGTCTAATAAATGCTCCTGGTTTTATAATAATAAAAATTTCAGTCTTCAACATATTAAATGTATATCATGCTTGATACTTGAGATATTTAAAAACAGCCCCTTTGTCAATTTGAATTTTCCTTTCTGGAATCAGTGAATTGTTTTTAGATATTTTCTCTTCTGAAGTCATTCAATTTTCAGGGCTCAGTATAAAGCAAATTTCTGATATTTTTATTCTCCTTGAAGACAGGACAAGTTATAATGGCTATGGGGAAAATGAATGCTTTTTTCTTTTTGAGGGAGGTATATGTTTTATATATTTCTGTAACCAAAGTTTATTGAAATGGAAACAAGCTTAATGAATAAGTAAAACATAATGTAAAATTTAGACCATAGATATCAAAATGAAAGGTAAGTTCCACAGCTACAGAGCTTGCAGTTATTTGGTTGAATTCTGAAATCAAATTATTTATTCAACTAAGACCAAGTCCTGCTAGGGGATGTCTAGTCTTAAGTTGCTGACTAGAATCACAATTAGAATAATATTTGCACTCACAGCATTTAAGAAACTGCTTATTTATTCTCTGTCCTTCTTACTTCTCCCTACTCCCCTCTTCTGGGCATGCTCTCACCACCATGCTTGAAAGCTTATTTTCTACTGATAATAGATGGGCATCTCCCCCTGGGAATCTTCCCAGCACTGGAACCTTGACTTAAACCTAAGCCCACAAAATGAGTTTAAAAATGTAAAGGAGGCACAATTCTTTGACTTATTTTGCATGGTAACTTTATTTTTTCTGTGTGGACCAAGATTTACCTTACCTCCCGAGTCCACATGTTTGCTCATCAATATATAACCCATAAAACAATGTCTTGGTTTAAATTTAAATTACTCAGCTTGTGTCCTGATCACATTAGTTTTGTGGATTAGAGTTGGGAAGATTGAGATGGTCTGATTCTGACACAATGTGAGTCTGGACAAGTTGTTTAGTCTTTAAATTCCTATTTGTTAGGAATTTAAATTCCTAAATTAAATTCCTTTAAATTCCCATTTGTGTTAACTAGACAATTAGGGCATCCTTCATTTGCTTCATAAAGGGAAAACGATGAGCATTAATAAGATTAAATACTTGGGTACAAGTTAAGGACCTGAGATAAAACTCCAAATCTGAGCATGCCAATACATTCCAGAGTCCCTCTCTGGGGCAAGCAGTGCCTCTGCCAATTGTCCAGCTCCTGGGGCCATGCCTAGAAGCATGCCCCAAGATGTGTGAAGTTGAGACTCTCTCTTTGTCCTATCAACCCCCATTCTCTCCCCCAACATATTGCTTTTTTTTTTTTTTTTTTTTAAGATCAGTCTTCTGGACATGGGGATGCGGGTTGGAGGGTGGAGGGGAGTGGGAGGAAAGGAGAAGGTGGGACCAAATGAGACAGTAGCATTGATTTATATACATGACCATGTGTAAAATAGATAGCTAGTGGGAAGCTGCTATATAGCACAAAGAGCTCAGCTCAGTGCTCTGTGATGACATAGAGGGAGGTGGGAGGGAGACTTAAGAGGGAGGGGATAAGTGTACACTTGTAGTTGACTCAGGCTGATGTATAGCAGAAACATTAGTGAAGCAATTATACTCCAATTAAAAAAAAGTAAGAATGAGTACTTCTGTGCTATTTACCCTTTGGTCCTTCTCTGTTAAATAAAGACTTAAAAAACAAACAAAATCCATCCTATTGCTTTAAAAGTTGCATTAGTCTCTAACAAAGATATTCCCATGTATGACCTCCTCTGTAGAACTTGCTTACTCTCTTCAGGAGACCTTGTTCCTCTCTGTCTTCCATCACTCACAGTTTAGTGTACTTCATCTTAAATATTTCTCATGAAAACTTACGTATGCATTTATCTTTCCACAAATCCTTTTGTTTTCTCCCTTTATTACCTAAGCAAAATCTCAGAGCACTTTTCTATTTCACTTATGAAACAAAGTTCCAGTCTTAACTAAGAAGTACAAGGACAAATAATGATGTCCCTCACTAAGCAAAAGAAAAGCCAGAACTTTTACTGTTAAATTCAGCTTACTAAGAAACGGTGACTTTAGTCTCTAAAGTTCTCTAGACTGTTGATGCTCTTCAGAATTACTGCAGTTTCATGGTTTTTAGAAATGTAAACTTATTTATCTGTTATCACACGCAGTTGAAACACAGATAGAATGTTATGGTATTTAATTTTCCTGTTTTTTGTTACTAGCATGGCCAACGTTGTGTACTAGAAATGCAATGTGTGAAGTTCTTACAGGTAAAGAATGTGAAAGAGAGGGAATAGATGCCTGTGGGGGAAGATTTAGGGGTGGGGGGTGGAGAGCAGAGAAGCCATCACAAAGAAAGGGATGTGTGAGCTGGATTTTGTAGGTTTAATGAAAATTTTCCGTTGCCTATGTCAAAAAGACATTCTGAGCATAAGGTAAGTCTCAGATTCTGTGGAGGAACAGAGATAGTTCCATTTGTCAAAGTATTTCTAAATTGTCTGAGGATTCTGAGGCTAGGGTCAGATCTGAGAGAGACAGAAGGAGAACACGAGGTGTCTTGGTGTTTTTTGAAGAACCTTCTACTTAAACCCCGTACACAACTTAAGCCCATCTAAAAATAGAAAGATGCCAGGCTTTGGAAATAATCTGCATGTGCTCCTGAGTCCCTCACCATCATGCTGGTGGGGTGAGACTGGCACAGAGCACTTGATGAGAGGAGGAAACACGGCCTCAGCAACAAGATGAGAGGATGAGCAAGACAATTTGGAAAGTGAAGCAACTCGCCTTGGGGCTTCATCATATGGACTCATGCTGCGTGTATGGATGAAAAATGGCTTTCTGTCCATGTCAGAAGCTGTGAGCCCCTCATCTCCTTGAGGCTGGGGAGGCAGGGAAGGAAGAGAAGGCAAACAGGCAGCTTTTGGGGAGGTGCTGAAATAGATCTTGCTTCCTGGCAGGCAGGATGAGGGTACCAGCAGAGGAGGGAGCAGCCTCCCTGGGAACCAGCACGGCCACTGATCTATATTCCACTGAGGGAGAGGTTAGGGGCCCGCGGGCACATTGAGACTCATTTAGCTCAACTTCACAACATCCAGGAAAAAAATGTAACTTTAAGTGATAAAAAGTTGTAGGGCTTTTGTTTTCTCTCTATAGTATTGCTTTTTCAGGAATTAGATGCCCACTAGCACATAATATAAATAATAATATACACATATCTCTACAGACAAACTAACATCTGTTAGATTAAGTAGCTTTACCAAAGTTGTAATTTGAAATATGCATTTTAATCATTCACTAGACTGAAACAAACCAAGAGTGGTTAAAGTTGAAGTGTCATAGTTAAGTTTTCTGCCCAGGTGGGTTTTTCCATTTTTCTTGAACTCACATGAAATATGGGATGGCTTTAGCATTACCTCATTTTTTCTGACCAAGACCCATTTCCTTGGGCATCCATCTCCCAAATGCCACATAAACCTCAGTCTCATGGGTTTCCTTCTCTTTCCTAAGTATTCATTGTTTACTAGAGACCAACACTTTTTGTTTTTTAATTCCTTTCAAATCTGTTTTCCCCTTGCCCAGAGCATTATTTTTTAATAATGTTCTCTTTAGATTATTAGGCAACTTAAAAAAGTTTCTGCATAAATGATTAAAAACAAAATTAGCTGAGTTTTGATTTCCTAGTCTCTTTCCATGAGAAGAAGAGGTAATTTTTGGTATAGCTTTTCCATCTAGTTCCCCATCTCTCACCACCAATGGCATGTCAGGATTCCACGCATTGGGCTAGCCAAGACTTCAAATGCATAAACACATGCTCACATTCGTTCTAAAGTGAACCACCACTTTCCAAATAGCTACCAACATATTCCCTAAGGAAAAGCACACCCTGCATTTTTAGTTGACGGTGTTATCAGAGTCCCTTGGGATCCTCCAAAGGGATCCTAGATGTGTTTGTGGTGTGGTCCCCACTGTTAAAAATATAGCAAAGTTCGTCTCAACTGTCCCAAACACAGCACATTCTTATAACATGACAAAGCTCCTATGAATCATCATTTCCACATTTGTGAGTTGATTTTTCCTAATATCAATGGGGAAATTTGTATTATTGTCATTTGTCAAAAGGGGAAATTGAGGCAAGGCAGTTTATCAAGTTTCTCACGACATAAAAAATTTTCAGTTCAAACTCATTCCTGGGAACTGGAATACATGCTGTAAACCCATAGTTTAAAATGAGAAAATATAGTTTACTTTGCAAAAAGCATTACAAAAAAGCAACCTAAGAAGAATATTCTCTCAGAGACAACTGGCTTATCAACAAGAAATTGCAAAGACAGGATAGACATTAAAAAGTGCCCAATTTCTTCCCTTCCTTATCAGGACTGAAGCTTAGGAAATTTCACTTAAGCCACGGGACAATCAAATGACAGCTTAAGCCCAGATCCCAGATTTCTTGATTTTCCACTATTCAGGCTCCTCCTGCCACATACTCTTAATTTTAAGATGCATTTCAATAAAAAAGCAAACATTCATTAATCACAACCCTCGGGCCCTATGCGGTACAGTTTGCCTTCCTTCCTTTTCCCATTTTTATATTTTGGGCTCTCCAAGGAAGGGACTTGAAAGTCCTCAGACTTGGCCCTGGTACCTCTCACACCTCCCAGTCCGTTTACCTGGAATGCTGTGGAGAGCATCTTCATTCTCCAGAATGCCTCTCTGTTTGGTCGCCTGCAGCTCACTTTTGGATTTCCAGACCAGCTTTACCATCCTGATCATCTCTGGCAAGTCCCAGGGCAGCGGCCCCTGCTGGCACCCCGGCCGGCTGCCCAGGGGGGCGGGCAGCTCACCTTCTGGGGCCGTCCACCTTCTGCCCAGCTCTGCCGAGGGGAAATAGCGCTCCAGCACAGGCATTCTGCCCTGGTCCCCAGAAGAGGAGGTCGGGCTGCTGCTGCTGCCGCCGCCGCGGCGGCTGCTGCTACCAGAGGGGAAATTCTTCCCAGGCAGGGGAAGGCGAAGCCCCGGAAAATCCTCTCCAGCTTCGGAAAGGCAAGCCTCCTCCAGCCTGGCACGGCCCCCCTGTCCCTCCAGTCCCTCCACAACACTGACGGCGAGGGCGACTCACTTCCCAAGGTTTCTCACTGGTGAGAACGGTTCCTGTCCTCCTTCCTTAGAGAGAGAAAGCATTTCCCCCCCCTTCTCTCTCAGGCACTGACTTCGCAGCACTTAATTAATCCCAGGCTACAGCTGGAACGACAGCAGAGAGGGGAAAAAAAAAAGCCATTGAGGTTTTAGCCTTTGCTTTTTATCTTCTTCCGATTTATTTGTTCTCAGTTCTGTTTTGGTGCTTGTCAAAGTTTGTCAAGTGGCTTGTTTAGCCCTTGAGGACTTCACGCCAAGAGGTGGGGGGCTCCTCTTTGCCAGCCTCTCAGAGGGGGTACTCCAGAGGCCGGTTACCTGAAGGGGTCAGGTAAGGAGTCACCCACATGGTGCAGGAAACCTAGAAGTTTCCCCAGCTCCAGCCCTCGAGGAGAAAACAGGGGAGGCTGAGACTGGCAGGACCGATTCGCAGCTGCTCCTTTCTGGAAGGTCTGGCCGGGGGCCACCTTGCTGGTCCACCACAGTCTGCGCTGAGCTGGGGTTATTCGAAAGGCTCTTGGGTTGCTCCCCAGGACCACAGTCCACACACTCCCCTCCTCCATAACTCTCCCTCCCCATTGCCACTTGGTTCTCAGCAAACTTCACTGAAGTTTGGACTATTAGTCCAATCCCTTTGTAACCTCAGCTGCCCTTCGGCTGGAAGGGAAATAACAGTGAATCACATTCCAGAGCTAACTTTGAAAGAAGTGACTTGGGGAAGCATCCAGATCCTCATGCAAACGTGCGGTGAGGTTGCAAAGTCTGGACACATGGCTTGGGATGGAATAATAATTTTAAAGCACATCCATTGGGGACGTAAATGACAGCAAAAAGAGTGTTGAAGAATCGCTTTCCAGAGATAGAGCGCTGGGGACATGACATTTGGGCCACAAATGGCACCCCCCACCTAACAGTGGTTGAATTGAGGACAATCAGGGGCCACCTGTCTTGGATCCCAAGGTTCAGAGATGGAGGCGCTCAGCCTAGAAGTGAGAATTCGCACAGCAGAGGGGTTGTCCCCTGGAGCTAGTGTGAAAAGCCCTGACACAAATCAAAGTGAGGTGGTATTTTGCCAGCAAATTGGGTTGGTAGGAGCAATTTGAACTTGGACATTCACGTGGCTAACTCCTATTTTCTTGGGGAGGCCATTGTAACAATCCCATCTTTCCTTTTCATGTCTCAGCATTGCAAAGGGTTTTATTTTGTTTGGCATTTTATTTTGTTGATGTACAATCTGTTGCTCCTGTTCTGCTTTCCTTTTGGGGTTGTTTGATCACACAATCATTTGCTGTTTCTTTAGGAGAGAGGATAAGGACCAATGTAGGGTGTGTATTATTTTCATCTCCCTCACCTCATGTTTTAAAAGTTGAAACTAGCAAAAGCTACTGTCACATTGTTATTGTTATTATGATTATTCCTCTAAACCCATGGGTGAGAAGTTGTTTTCTACATTGAATTGAGTGGCTTTCTTTTTTCTGGATGGAAAAGTATGCTGGCAAACCTTTCGTAATGGGTGAAGAAGGGTCAACATCTTTAAGGACAAGAAACAACAATAAAACACATTTAGGACACTGCTGCTTGTGAGTTTAATGATTAAAATATTGACCAAGCAGCTCTTCCTACAACAACCAGATATTCATACAACCCAATTAGGAAATAATCAATGACCCACTTATGAGAAAGATGGGCCTTTTTAAACTTCCCTCTTTGTTAAGAGATGAAGGGATTTAAGCCTCAGTCTGACAGTTCTACCACTTTTGACAGCCCTCCCAGTTCTTATCTTACCCTTCTATCAGGTTGGGGGCATTCGAGCTCTCCAGAATTGAGACAATTTTATTCAATAAGCACACGTAGGCTGCTGTCCTCTATTAGCATATTTCCTGAATAGTGTCTTATACTCACTCCTCAGTCACAAACTTCCTTGACATAACAACTGAAGAGTTTCCTAAGTGTTTGACTATTTTTATTTTTGTTCAGTTATTTTGTAATAGTACTTAGCATCAGGATATCCTGACCCTTGGAACAAAGGGGTTAAGAACAAAGAAAACAAATATATGATATAATATGTTACATACACTAATGTATTAAGAATATAACTCTTCATTGCACATTCCTTTAAGAAGGACTTTTAAAAAAATCCTAGGATATAAGTTTCCACTGTATTCTCAATATAATTTTACATATTTCCATGTAAAAGTACCTTAGAGAAGTTACAAAATGTTGAATCATTGAACATGAATACTTCATAGTCGAAATAAAGGCCAGGAAAATGCCATCTCAAGTTTTCATCCTCAAAGAGGAATCTTCTTCATTAGAACATTTGGAAAATTAAAAATACTGTACAATTAAAAACAAAAATTCTCCCCAGTATGGGATTATCTTCATTCCACGGTAGAAGTGCAGAAATACCACAGGGAAGGTCATTCTCATGGTATTTCTGGCTCACATAGAAACAGGAAGTACAGGAAATCTTGCGAGAAAGCTTGGCTCAGGAGAGTTTTGGCTCAACTACAGGTTCAAGAGATTGGGACAAACTGATGAGATGTTAGCACTTGGACTAAAACTACTATCCCTCACAAATCTTCTAAAAGGTGGCTATGTTCCATTTTGTAGGCTAGCATCTCTTTTATCTTTCAGATAGTTACTTGAGAAGAGCATACCTGTAAACCTATGATTTTTCCCTTACATCATTCACTGATTACTATACCAGGGAAGAGGAGAAGGGGCTAATGGGGAAGGTCTGTGCCCAGAGAACTCATAGAGCAAAGAGGTCTCATCTATGTGACTTGTAAGGATTCTTCTAAGTCTTAATATCAGTACTTAATATGCTACAAACAGGAAATTATAAGATAGACTTTCAAAATAAGTTCTTTTTTTTTCAAGCATGTGAGTCAACCTAACTTCCCATGAAGAGGAAAGTAGCATAGTTCTCTTCTTGTATGAAAGAAATGTCATGAGAATTAACAAAATCAAAACAGCTTGTTCCAATGGATTCCTAAAATATCAAACTTTGTTGTGTGTCTGCAGCTATAAAGAAAAGAACTGATAACCACAATGCTAAGGTATACGACCAAGAAAAAAGATTTGGAAACATAATGTTTTAGAACCTGGATCATCTTGAAGAATTTCTAGTGTTCTGGGGGCTCCGTAAAAATATTGTGGATTTATGGCTGTTCTAGTTGATAGGCTGCTAAGCCCTTACTATACATGACTTTAAAAAGAAAATATTAACAATATTAAATATTTCTAATCATTCTAGAGAATGTACATTAAAGAATAGAAACAGAAATACACATGCATTTCAATTTTAGATTAGATTCTCACAAAACTTCATTTTAATTAATCAACGTCTTCTCACTAAGGTATTTTGCAAGTACTTTAAATACTTATTAACTCCCACCCTGTTTCTATATTTGAAGAAAAATTTGAGACTGTTGAGGCAATTTATTCATTTTGTCCTGGGCTTTTCTCTCCATCAGTTCAAATACGGATATAGGATGTATAAATACACACACACACACACACACACACACACACACACACGACCACCCAGGGTTTCACAGATGCATTTCAAATGCAATTCACAATGAGCAAAGGAGGAAAAACAGGTCTTTCGACTTTGTTTAAGGTAGTCTAAGTAGAAGAAGCTCAAACAATTTACAGTGTCCTTCAGGAGACATAGAAATGTAATAACTTTGGCCTTAACTAATCTTGAGGAATCATGCCAGCAAGTAGGGAAAAGGACTTGGTCTACAGACCGACCATAGAAGGCAGCACATATTTCCACCATCACGTGGGAAGGGAGGAGAGGGGCGGGGCAAGATGAGGAGAGGCGAGGTGGGGGGAGGTAGAAGGAGGCTGAGCTGACAGATTCATAGTGTGATTTCACAACAGGTTTCTAAACTACAACCAATCATTCCCTTATTCACTCTGCAAATATGTATTAGCAGCTAGAGCAACAGCAGAGGAGAGAATCTCTTTACCAGCCCCTGGGTCCTTTCTCAGGCACTGGAACCTGTCTGGCCTTCCCCACCTTGTTTTGAGTTTTCACTGTGCTTTACGATGTCTTCTATTTTCTTTGGACATTTAAAGAGAGAAACCAGAGTTTTAGCTGGCATCAGACCTCTCTCCTGGTTCTCAGATATCTAGCTAATGCTAAATTTCCTGTCACTGAGAGTTAACCTGCAAAAAAAAAAAAAAAAAAAAAAAAGCCCAATAACACAGGGGTTGAGGACAAAATGACTGGAAGACTTGATTTTCTCCACCTGGCTCCCCCTCCCTGCTCTCTCCATCACCTGATACTTTGCTGTGTGACCATGGCATCCTCTGGCTGAAACCTTTCTGGGATTTCAGAACTTCTTTCTTTTTTTTTTTTTGGTCATGCTATGCCACATGCAGGATCTTAGCTCCCCAACCAGGGCTCAAATCCACACCTCCTGCATTTGGAGAGCAGAGTCTTAACCACTGGACTACCAGGGACACTTATTTCTGATTGGCAAAGGTTGTAAGTGGTGGTATACTTTTCATAATTCCATGTTCGTGGGTGTGTCACCTTCTTCAAAAATAACTATAATGATGAAATAGCCAAGAAGTCCTTCAAGACTACTATTAATGTCTTAGGGTTACAAAAACTGTATTTCAGTCTCACTACTGAGCTTTGCCTCAAACTTAGAGATTTATCTACAAATAGTGTGTGCTTAGTCACTCCGTCATGTCCAACTCTTTGTGACCCTAAGGACCGTAGCTTGCTAGGCACCTCTGTCCATGTGGATTCTCCAGGCAAGAATACTGGAGTGGGTTGCCATGTCCTTCCCCAGGGGATCTTCCTAACCCAGGAATAGAACCCAGGTCTTCTGCATTGCAGGCATATTCTTTACCATCTGAGCCACCAGGGAAGCCCATTTACAAAAGGGTATGGTACCAATAACAACATTATCCATCATGCCTTTTATCTACTTGTAAGGATAAAATAAGATTAAATAAGCAATAATGTGCTGAAAAATTTTAAATGATATTTTTAAGCTATAAGAAATCATAACTGACAGTTTATCTAAACTGAAATTTTGGTTCTACTTTCCTGAGATCTATAAAAAAACTGAAAAGTCAAACTCCCCATCCTTGAATTAGGTCCCACTTTGGAAACTCATGCTTTGCATGAGGATGCAGGAGTAGGGGAAGTCAGAGACAGAGTATTGGAGAGTAGCCCCAGGGGAGAGATAGATAGTCAGGGATTTAATGATACAAAGGTGGGGAGAGGTGGGAAAAATGATTGACATGTGAATGAGCATAGATGAATGACAAAATATGTGTTAAAAGAAACTCAGTAGGATAAATATTCATTGTAACTGCATTTGGGAGGTGTGATAACAGTTATGAATCATGTCTAGAGTGTAAGCCTGTGCCATCTTTACCATGGGTTATTTTGTGTTCTGATTAATACTGTATCCGTTTCTGTGATTAGAATTTCAATTTCCGGCCGCAGTGACTAATGGTTGTGTTTGATGTTCATGAGCTGCAAAGCTTTGTGTTGTAGGCTGTGGTGACGAACATGTGTCTCAGGTTTCCCCCTGGCTTCGTTTCTCTAAACAAACCACATGGGCTTCCAATCTTTTCCTTCGGGGTCTATAATCCTCAAATATTTTAATAATTTTGATAGCTCTTAGCTCATCTTTGTTGAATTCACAACTGTTTTTCAAGGTAGTATAGTACATAAAACCAAGTAGAGTGTTTCAAAAGTGGCTTAAACAAAGTCTGAAATATGCTTTACTTCTTTTTTGCAAGAGAGATACATGGGTTCTGTATCTCTCAAGAACTGGGAAGACTAAGAACTAACAACTCTCAACTAATACTAAGAACTCTCAAGAACTAAGAAGACCTCCAGAAGGCTGGAAGGGAGATTGTCCAGACATCCTCAAAGACCTGCTGGGAAATGCCCGAGTGAGATTTTTTTTTCCCTATTAATATAATCAAAATAAACTAGATCACTAATAAGATATAGAAATATTATTAGTATAAACAACATAAAAGGAAAGTGAGAAAATGGTAAGGAATAAAACCTTCTAAGAGCATTTATTTTTTTTCCCTTTGGCATTCAGTTATGTTTATGTTTATGGAGTTCAAAGTCAATTTGGAAGAAGGAAGTTTCGACTATATGTGTATGAAGTGTAATCCTACTGCCTCCTCAAATTATTATTTATTTTTCCCTCTTTCCCTCACATATTACCTCCTGGTGATTATGAATTACATTAAATATCTACGCCAAAAGGTGTCTCTCAGATGCTGTTCTACAACAGTTCTTCTCAGATGTTAGTGTGCACACAGATCACTTGGAGATTCTATTAAAATGAAGATTTGGTTTGGGCAGGTCTGGGTGGGGCCTGAGACCCTGCATTTCTAGGAAGTTCCATGGGGATGACAAGGCTGCTGGTCTGCAGTCCACACTGGGATGTAAGGCGAGAGGCGTACTAAATGGCAGATATTTTCTGCCTCTTCAACGTTAGTTATGAAAGAAAATTAAGCAAAAGTGACCTTCTTTATAGGAACACGTAGTAAGACTTTTGAAAACAATCAATAGTGGCCCAGGATAACTACTCTCAACTGGAAATAAGCAACCAGAGCTGCAATATAAGAGCAAGGGCTTAATTAGCCTCCAACTAATAAAAATAAATGGAAAAAAAAAAAAAAAGAGCAAGGGCTATATCCAGGGGCATTCATGATATTGAACTACTTGGCATTGAAATTTTGTTTCATTCATTTCTTTTCCCTTATGAATTAACTTTAAAAATAAGGTTGACTAAACAGTATGGGCCACTGTAAGAAAGAATATATATACAATAAATGGCTGTTTTTGAAATTTCAAGCAAAATTTACTTAAGACTAATTTTGCCACCCCTCCCCCTTTCCAGCATTTTGCTGTGCTGTATCTGATTCTTTGTGACCCTATGGACTGTAGACTACCAGTTTCCTCTGGCCATGGAATTTCCCAGGCAAGAATACTGGAATGGGTTGCTGTTTTCTTCTCCTGGGGATCTTTCTGACCCAGGGACTGAACTTGTGTCTCCTGAGTTGCCTGCATTGGCAGGCAGATTCTTTACCATTGAGTCATCAGGGGCCATTGTTCTTTTCAGAATGATTGAAATACAGGCAAGGCTCTGGGTCTTTGATCTCCATCATCATGGATATTCTCACCAAGACGTACTCCTTCATTTGATTTATTAAAGGTCTGTGTAAGGCAGTCTTCAGATGAAGCCTGGTGATCTTTCCCACTGTAATACTCCAGGCATGAATGAATGGTGACCAGATGACTCCACAAAGCAAAGATGGAAAGAAAGTAGGCATTCATGGAGCTATAACCAGCGAGTGGTCCACCCTGCTGCTGACTCAGAGAAATGTACTGCAATGTCACAGTGAAATATAAAGCAAAACAAAAAAGATAAACTCTGCAACAGGCTGAATTCTTTATCAGGTATCACCTGGAGTTCAGGCAGCTTGAGACATAGCATTCGTGGGAAAGTGACACCAGAAGCAAAAGGCATGTGAAATCCACTGGAAGACAAGGGTAATCAAGAGCATGAGGCTGGAACACTATCACATTTATATGATTAAGAATTTGTACAGTTAACTGAATAAGAACGCTTAGAATAAATGGAAGCATCTGCTGGTAATTGGAAACACAGGTGGTTGTGTTTTTTTCCCGTTGTCTTTCCTGATTCTTTCTAAGGCTAACTGCTTTCTACACTGATGAACGCCTATATTTCCTATCATATACAGGAGTAACTTAGAAACAAGAAAGGGAAAGCTGGGAGATAATGGATTAAAAGTGAATATATATCATGGTAATTTTCAAGGCAATTTTAGAACCTCTTCTTCTCTGGAGAATCATGGGGAAAAAGGAAAGGTGAGGTGTGACTTCCCTGGAGGCCCGGTGGTGAAGGTTCCACACTTCCACTGCATGGGGCAAGGGTTGCCGTGCGGTGCAACCAAAACAAACAAACAAAACCACTTTTTTAATAAGAGAAAATAAAAAGGAGTTAGAAAAGTACTCAGGGAAATGGCTTGACAGAAAGTAGTCATAAAAAAGTAAAGGTGAGGCTATTTAATGTATATAAACAACATACAACACACTCTCTGTGTAGTATGGTATGGGAAATCCAAGTGAACCCCCCACCCCCTTTTGTGGTATGTAGTGTTGCTAGAAGATAACAGCAGTATCATCAAGGAAAGAAAGCTCAGCACACTAGAATAATTGGCAACACTGATGCACGTGTGGAATCTTTACCATCTAGAAGCTCTAAGAGTTTCTTCGTAAACTTCTTTTCTATCCCACATTTAAATTCTAACTAAAATTTGCTCTTTCTCTTCCATAAAGTATCTAAAATGATTGCACATCTTTCTGTCTCTAAAAGGTGGTTACCATGGGTTCTGCTCTATTTTCTTCTCCGAGCCACTGGAACCTGCTACTTTCTGTCCTCCATGATCTTCTCCCTGAATACATTCAACAGTCTGACCATGAGACTGTTGCATTCTTTGTCCTCTTACACATTTTTGCTTGGGACATTCATGTCCTGTTGCCTATTTTGAGTGCAAGGCAAAGATACCTTACCTTTGACTTGCATGTGTTCCCATATCTTGCTGCTCTTATATATGTGTGTCTGGATTAGAACATAAGGAGTCAACTCCAGAACCATCTGCAACTAGGGTTTTAAAAATACCTTTTTATGTTTTATTACTTCTTTGCTTTCAAAGTTTGAGGAATAAATTGATTGAGCTACTTCTAAAATTTATTTTTTAAGTTTCTCATTAGTCATTCAAAAAAGTTCAGTGAAGTCTTAATTATCTTTAAAATTAGGATATTTCCTAATGTGCATATTATTTTCTAATGTGTAACAAATAAAAAGTGATGGGAGATATTAGTAGTAACACAACACAGAGAGAATTATTACCTAAAGAAACAGTCTAAATCCCTTTGTTGGACATTCAACATTTCAAAACCATGCTCCTACTAACCGAGCCTTGTAAACTCACTCAAGCTTACATTTAACACTCAAAATTCCTATGGAATCATATTGTTTCCCATACATGCTAGATGCACAGTGATCTGTGTGGTAGGCAGAATAATGACCTCCCAAAGATGACTACATCCTAATCCCTAGAACCTGTGAATAAGTTAGTTTACATGGCAAAGAGGAATTACGGTAGCAAAAGGAATTAAGGTTGCTAATCATCTGATGTTAAGATAAAACTCTTCCGGATTGTCTCCATGGATGCAGTGTAATCACAAGGGTTCTTACATGTGGTCAAGGGAGGCAGGAGAGTCAGTGTCAGACTGATAAGATGTGATAAAGACTCAACTGGCCAATGTTAGCTTTGAAGACAGAAAGAACCCTCAAAC